>NC_050517.1:15401309-15428318 GCF_002922805.2 Oryzias melastigma
AAAAAAAAAAAAAAAAAAACAACACGACCCAACAAAGTGCTGCCAGTGCACAGTAAATGCCACGGTAACCATAGTAACACAAATCTGGGTTTCTTTCAAGGATTTAAAAAAAAATCACTGGCTTTGTATATATATGTTCAACCACTTTAAGAGGCTGCACTAAATGCTGCCTTTAAAATCTTGACAATGAATTCAAAAAAAGCCATTTTCCGTGAGTGACCTTTCAAAATGCTAGGCTTCATCAAGGAAGTGCAAAAACGATCTTTACTTTTCCAGTCACACACACCTTTGCTTGCAGCATGCTCTCTGTCAGACGCGTTTTCAGATCTGTCCTCGTCCTTGTTCTCGTCCACCTCGGTCACTGTGGTGAGCTCTGGTTCACTCTTGTAAAGCCTGTAGTCTGGACCCTGCAGGCCGGGAGCCGATCAAACACAAAAACCAGAGTGAACTTCTAATCATGCGCAGGTTTGGTATATTTTAAATAGAGTCCTAAAACATGAATGCACAGATGCTTTTTTGGGACAAAAAAACAAAAAGAAGCAACAAGCAAACATGTTTGAACTAAGATATGGCTTCATGAACAAACAGAGAAAACAAACCACTCCTTAAAAAAATGCAGGACAGAAGATGAGCATGAGGTCATTCTATGCAAATGTTAATTCACACCCAAAAAAAAAAAAGGTGAACGAAGGCATGAGAAATAAAATGGATATGAGTCCAAACATGACAGGGAGTTATGACACGATGACACAGCTGAACCAGGGGGGTCAAGAGGTCAACGGGCTTACGCTGTGAGTGCCATTCCTCTGGTTGGCCTTTCTGTCCTCTGGCCTGTGGAGGGACGAAGGGCGCACGCCAGCATGAGCGGGCAAAGGGGGTGCGATGGGGGAGTTGGGCTCATAAGACTGGGGTAGGGGTGGTCTTGGGGGTACCAAATCCTCCGCCTGGAGATTATACAGGGCGTTACAGGACAGGAAGCAGAGTGGCAAACAGTGCCAAGGGTGCAGACCAACCGACACCACGCTCAGAGCAGCTTCAGGCCAGACAGGACAGACCAGATGTTGCTCCTACTTAGGTTTTAGTCACAACAACTGCCCTTGGGGTGGATACGGGCTGTATGCCGCCAAAAAAGGTCAAACCTGCATAGGGCTAGCAGGTGGCCTATAGGAAATAGCAGTTTTCTGTAGAGCAAAAACTTTCATTCACATTTTTTCCTCGGTTTTGCTGGGAGCAACAGGTCGTAGCGAACGCTTAAGCATGTTAGGGTGAAGTGGGCAGACATGTCGTACAGATTTTTCATTTTTTTTAACCCCCCAGAAACCTATGTACTGCACAAGCAGCCCGTAAGTGTTTATGATATGTGCACGTTCAGACTGTTTGGAATTCAGAAATGAGACTATCAAAGCGTGGTGGACATTTTACAGGCGTCCTGAACACCTCATGCCTATTGGATTTGCGTGCCAGTGGGCGCACCTTAACCATAAGTATGTGCAACTTCTATGAGCCAAAGGAATTCTTCATGGTACACTAACCCAGAGGTCTGCAACCTTCAACACTTAAAAGCCATTCGGGTTAATTTCTCGACAACCAAAACCCAGTAGAAATTCATAAATGCAACCAACTAAAACTAAATCAGAGCTAATGAAGTGACCCCTACCATTTATTAAAACCAAGAGGCACACTTTAAATCTTTTAATTTGTTATTTTTTTTAGGAGTTTTTCCTTACCGGGAGGGAGGGTCTAAGGGCAGGGATAACCAGTTTTATTTAGTCTTAGTTTTTAACTATTGATCATATTTTGAAGCCCAATGAGGCAATTTTCTTTGTGATTTTGGGTAGATAAATGAAATTGAATTGAAAATTGAATTAAAAATAGAAAATCTGCTTTATAATCCAGTGGATAATAACTTAAAGTAGTTTTAATTCTGGTTGCGATTACTGACAATAAATTTGTTTTCTGTGATAAATGAAGCTCAAAATGAAGTCCAAATGTGTCAGTATGACATCGAACTATTGATGGAGAATTATGGCTACTGCTGTTAGGATCGTCATTTGAAGATTCCTGTCGTCCTTATACTGTTTGTGAACGAGTTGAATAAAGTTTAAGTTAATTTACTTTTTTTTTCAACTTTACAACTTATTTTCTTTTATCTTTACAGTTACTTTTTAATTTTTTTGAAGACATTTTATTTTAACCAAAGAGCCACATGTGGCTCCGGAGCCGCAGACTCCTACACTAACCACACACAACAAAGGTACGCTCCATTTTCATGCACTCCTCCTCAGATATAGCTGCTCCTCTTTATGACTCTCCACGGACCCGCACAACCTCAAAACCTTTGACCATATAATCCCTTTTCTCCTTCAGAATCTGCTGGAATTATGTTGATGGTGTTTATGATTGAAAAGTTACATTATGTTTAAGATTTTGTGTTGAAGCGTCACCGGCGAGCCCTCAGGTGCTAAAGGGTTAAGGCCAAGTATGACTAAAAGGTCTCATTAAATATTTTGAGAAATTAATCACGAAGAAAATAGAAACACATCCAGGTTTGATGACATTTTGGACAAACCGTTTTACCAGCTGATATCTGTACGGTTTCTGGTATTATAAAGCCTCACCTCATTTTTATGTTTACTGAAGTTAGCCTTAGGTCCACCGAAGCCCATCTCATCAAAGGCATTTCTCTGCTCCTTGTGTTTGTTCAGAACGTCCATCACATCCTGAATCCTCCATAAGTCTTTCTGGATGCGCACATGCTGCTGGCTGGGAGGCTCCGTCTGAAAGCACCCAGAAAACCTCATTTACTTCTTCTAATGAAGAACATCTTGACATGCAAACTGAAAACCACATGCAAGGCAAAACTGAGTGCAGTTTAGAAAGAATTATTGATGCTGCTTGCACACCAATGTGTAGCGTGACATGCCCCGCCTTTTTTCCAGTTGCAGTTGAATTAGACTAAAACCTGCAACCCTGAGCAGAATGCTGGAGGCAAAAAGTATCGATGACTGAATGCTTGGTCAGGAAAGTAACCGGTTTGCTCCAGTAAGAGACGGTTGTGCTCGGCTGGTCAAACTGGAAACCAGGTAGTGAGTAAAAAAAGAGTAATTACCTCTGATCTGAGAGAAGCAGAGGATGTTCATACTGAAGAGTCTGGACTTTGTTTTAAATAAAAGCTGCTTCTGACAAACCATCACAACTTACTGTGACCACAGTCTTTTTTAGAGCTTCTGCTCCCACAAGATAAAAGTCTGTTTTAATGAGGACCTGCATAGTAATCACCTCAGCCATCAATCACTTTGATCCCACTCCTCCTGCAGGCTGAGGGCTGCAGAGCAGCGAGCTTTGACCGGGTCAAAAAGTGTCCTAACTAGGCTGCTTTCTTACTTAGTTTCTACACTCTGTCTAAATATGCTTATGTTTCATGCCAACTCTGAAAATGTGAAATAAAACCACGTAGTTTCACTCCTCTGTCCTCCTACCTGTGGGCTTCCCAGGGCTTCCAGCTGCTCCAGCAGGTTGTTTTTGGCTAAAATCACATCTGCTTCCAACTTGTCGTATTCCCTCCACGATCGCTCCACTTCCTGTTTATTTTTAGTGCAAAAAAGATGTTTGCTGAATGACAAATAAATGTACATGTTCTTTAGATTAAATACCAACAAGATGACTACTGAGTGTACTTTTTAATACATTTGGTTCCGACTTGTATTACTTGCAATGAAGCTCCTGGGAGAACAAGACTTTTTAAGCACTAAAACAGGTTTTTAAAGAATTAGTCGATCATCAGCTACACAAAATTCCAAAGGGGGAAAAAAACTTTTCTATATTAATTTCACCTTTTATATTCTGATTAGCTTAAAACTGAAAAAAAAATATAAACATTTCCATGTTTCAATAGCTGCTTAGATTGAAGAATGCTCATAAAGTTGTTGTTTTACAGCAATATTTATGTAAAGCATAGTTTAAATAATAGTAAAAGCTCATATGTCATTAGTAGTTTTGGCATTATCTAACTCAGTAAGAAGACTGCTGCTGTTATTCAATATTAAACAATTCCATATAGTCTGTAAACAACTTTATTTTACAAGTATTTTCTTCTTTATGGAGCTAAGCAAAAATTAAAAATGAGTTGTAGGAATGCCTGTTTGGCTCATCTTTGTATTTTTTCTATCCTTGTTTCACCCCCAAGAGTTAATGCTTGAAACATGATCATTTTTTATTAGAGTTCTGATATATTTGGTTTAAAAATAAGGTTTAAGTATTAGTTATGGTGCACCTGAGAATAACATTTTTCAACCCTTCTAAAAGGCAGCAGAGTTTTAGCAAGATGAGCTCAGAGGAGCCAAATGTGGAGCCAAATTTGGGCCATTAAGATTTGAAATCCAAATAAAACAACTTATTATAAATATTGATGTTTGACTAAAAAAAAAAAAAAAAAAGTTTTGTATGCACAATTTGTACGCGATAAAACTCACAAGACTATGATAGTACAGACATTTTCTGACCCTAATTATCAGAGCTCTCAGAGTTAGTGAGTGCACCAGGACTGACTGAGGTTACCACCCTCACTGATTTTGATTGGTCCTTCCTTCGAGTTAGCCCTGCCCCCACATGCCAGAACAGGACCAACCGGAAATCAAGTAGTAAGTGAAAAAGTAAAAATAAAAGTTTAAAACTGGAAATTTTAAGACTCGAAACTGAAAAAAAAGGGAAAAAAAATGAAAGTGAAAAAAAGTTTTGAAACTGAAATTTTGAGTTTTGAAACCTAAAAACAGAAAATTTTAACCTAAAAATTATAAAGTTTATTTTAGGATTGCAGACAGTTTCAGACACTTTAATACTGTTTTAGCCAAACACCAATATTATTTTCTAAGTTGTTTAATCGGGTTTCAGATTTTAATGGCTCTGATTTGGCTCCATACTTTTTACTGCTCTCAAGGCTTCTGACACAGATAGCAGTTCTGGCTGCAGATGCTCTCCAGCTGCAGCCAGACATTTTAAGGTATGTTTAAGAAAAATCTGTTTTCGCAATCCTTGAACTGGAGTGAGAGCAGAGAGACGAGCCTGTAATGCTCCACTTCAGCAAGACAGTTTTTTTTTTTCTTAGAGCCCGCTTGAAGGGGAAGGAAATGTTCCAGACGGCAGTGGAGGGTTTTTCTACTTTCTACTGGCTACTGACAGACTCCACCCGGTCAGTAAAACGGCAGCACATGAATCAGTCAACAGACTCATGTTTGCTGTAGAGGAGTAAGGGTTCAGCAGCAAACGGAACGTAAAGAGAGTTGTCGGGCGTGAGTGGTCTAGCTAAAATTGGCATTCTTATACGATTAGATTTTGCTTCATTGATACCCGTTATAGTAGAGCAGAGAGTCTCTGTGACCTCTAGTGAGGAGAAGGCGTTGGGCAAAGCCAAGATAAGTCTAGCAGAAAATTGAGTAGGAGACAGTTTGCAGTGAAACAAGACCAAGGTGGGGGAACAAAGGGCTGTTCCAGCACATTGACCGCACTCTGGAGGAAAAAAATTGTCGGCACTGTGCTTCATGTAAGACACAAGTGTCTGCCAACTTTGTGTGTTGGAGGACTGTGGGCATGTTTTTCCTTACTGACTGGTTATTCCAATGATTTATCTTAAATTGGTTTCCAAGAAAAAAAAACCCCTCTTTGAATGCTAGCTGGAACATTTCTTTAAACCTGAAATCGTCATAATTGTGAAACTGTTCCAAAAATCTGGACACTAGAAATCCCTCAATTTCAAAAGTCAAGTACAATCTTGAAATAATATTTTGCAGATTGTTCAATTTCTTTACAAAACAGAGAGCTTTGAAGCATTTAAAAGTCATTATCCTTTTGAAACCCTGCAGATAGTAAGAGGGCGTAAGTGCTGACATAAGCTCATGCATGCAGTGTGGTGCGGTACTCACAGCAGTTACTCTGGTCAGCTCCCTGCAGGTGCTGAGGAGGCCACTCTGCAGCAAGTCTCTCTGCTGGATCACACTCTGCAAGGCGGCCGAGTTCTCAGAGCCCAGCTCTATTTCCTGACTGGCTGACAGAAGTGCTGTCTCCAGCGTGTGCTGCAAGAACACACAACGTAGTGAAAACTCATCACACGTTTCTTTACATCAGGGTTTACAATACAGATTTAGTCATTTAAAGCTTTGAGTTTTGAAACATTTAGAATTCCCAGCAGCCCACTGTTCTGTTTCTGTTGTCTTTAGTTAAACAAATAGTAATCATGTCTAACTTCTACAAATAAGTCCTGAAAAACAGTGTTTCTAATTAGCCTGCAGCACTAATACTAGCTTGTTATTCAGCAGGCAATGCAATTTTTGAGAACGGCTGCACAGTTTGGATTTTTATGTTCAGACAAAATATATACCTGAAATTGCTCCACCACCCCCCCCCCCCAAAAAAAAGTCTATAACAAGAGTACACAGCGTCTATCTCAGGGGTGGCCATTTGCAACCTGTTATACTATTTAATCTGTCCCACCAAACTGCAATAAATTATATTGATAATCCATAATTATGTCTTGTTTTCCTGTAATTCTGGTGTCTCCATATATAAGGTGCACTATAAATATACTGGGATTTGTTCTTCTGTTTAGGTGAAGAAAGTTATTCTGTGTTCATGTAGCATTGGAAGACTTGTTTTTTTACGCTTATGAGTGTTTTTTGAGCTGGACAGTCATTTTTCCAGTCATTCCATCACCACATGAATGCAGCCTTTCTATAAGTTTACATTTTTCCCAGAAGGACATCAACCAAATGGTGCAATTACCACTTAAATGACAACAAAAGTCATAGTTTTGAAATGAAAGCTCTAAAATGTTCAGTTTTTAAATATATAATAGTTTTCAATCAAAATTAAAACATATTTTTGTCCAGATTCCATGTTATTTCTTCCTCTTATGAGGTTGATTACTGAAACACTCCACACATCTGCTCCTGGTCGGGCCCTTCTGTCAAACTTGATAACCCTTTGTGGCCCACGAGTCAAAAAGTTTGCCCACCACTGGTCTATCTAGTACACCTCAGTAAAAGAACATACAGGAAACAGCATTTTTTTATGTCAGAAATGGGAAATTAGTTAATAATAGAGTGGAGGGAATATATTCACATATACAATAAACATATGGTGGTTACTTTGATAGGTGCATTGTAGGAGTTCACACTTTCTGTTCTGTACTATTTCAAGGTATGGTGTTGTGTTATTAGGTTGAGTGTTTTCAGTGTATCTAAAGATAGAGTGTAAAGAAATTACATCACGGTGTGATCTTCCCGTTTTGTCAGTTCTAGTTCCCTCCCTTCAGCCTGTTCAATTATTCTGCAGATTTTCTGAAGTGTGAGCTTGTTAATAAGCCTCTTGGGCTGGTGCGGTGCATAGGACATGAGCGTGCTTCTGCACGTAGCTCGCACCTCTTGTGTAAGCTGACAGACCTCATGCGACAGTTTACCGTTCTCGAGGGATTACTGGTAGAATCTCACAAGCTCACAGATTCAGGCGCGTCGATTAAGTGTCAGTGTCGGCCTCTCTAACACGTCATTAGCATCTGTATGATGCAAACAGCTGCTACATTTTTTTTAGTCAGTGGAGAACTAAACGCATGGATCACCACCGGTCTATGACGGACTTTTATTTTTCTTTAAATCCAACAACTATTCCTGTGCAGTTGGATTGTCGTTTCAGCAATGGACAAACATCTCCACCAACATTTTGATCAAACTGATGAGAGGAGATACAGATTATATAGTTGACATTTTTCTTCTCTAATGTTTTGAGTCACAGAACAATGCAGGCAGATGTGTGCGGGGTCACCTTCTCTCTGTACAGCTGCTGAAGTTTGTCCTCCTGCGCTCTCACCACTTTATCTTGCTCACATAACCTGCTAAGTTTAGTCTGTTGAAGAAAAAGAAGAAGAAAAAAAGAAAGAAAGCCCTTAACTCTTGTGTATACCTGAGTGTGGCAATGCGGCATTGAACTTACATCAGTATCCACTTCCTCTGGCACACATGTATAGGCTTGTTCCCTGTAGTCTTCTGGACTCAACTGTGAAGACAGACGCCATCAGGCAGAGACACTAAATCTGCACATACACGTTTGGATCTGGAGATCTAATGCAGTGCCATTAGGAGGCTCTCTCACTGAGCCGTAGGATTTATGCTGATAGGAACTCGTATTTCTCTGAGACAAAGAATCTGCATTACCCAAACCTGCAGTGGCAAAGAAGACCGCCTAAGTGCAACCTGCCGATGGAGTCTTGCGCCTCATGTTTCACCACCCAGAGCAGTTACTCCGTCAATGACACACAAAGTAAAGGCATGTGCAAGTAATCTTAATGACTGAACTCCAGAGTCAGCCCAGAAGCCATGTCCGCAGACTCTAATTTCTCCAGCACATGCTCAGAAGCTAATTGCTTCACGAAGGATGTGTGCGTGCTGGATCAAGTAAAAACAACACTTAAGTATTTTCCAAAAATAACAACACAATAATAGGCCTCATTTTGGGGTGTAGTCGAGCTCAAAACAATCACAAATAGAAGTTTAGCCTCTAAGCTTAATTCCTAAAATAATAGTTTGTATCATCACAAGAATTACCGTGGCCCATCGTTTATCGCTGGAGTTACATTCTAACAATTATACTAGTGCTGGGCAATATGACGATACATATCGCGTGGGCGACAGAAAAGTGTATGTTGTGCCATTTCTTTTTTATCATTTTTATTACTGAAGTTTTTACAAAAATGTATTTTCCTACTACTTGAAACTGTTGTCCACTTTAAATGTTTCTCATTCGTGACAATTCAGTTACATGTTACTTGAAAAAATACAGTAAAAACAAGTAACTAATTACATTTTTGACGATTCTTTTCAGAGAACTAAAAAAATAAAATATTTTTTGGTATATTGTGATATGTATATATAGTGATATAAAATAATTTATATCAAATACATTCTTTTCCATATTGCCCAGCACTACTTCATACACTTTTCTTAAACACTTTCACACTTTCTCTTGTTTAAACTCAGAGTTCTTGAAAATAAATACGTCCAGAATAACAGAATGAAAACAAAGATCTGCTACTGATCAAAGATTTATATAAATTTGGCAAACTAAACGCATTCTGTAGCCAACACAGAACACAGATTTATTGAAATGATCTACAACCAACCATGATGCAGAACACAATGCGCTATTAAAAAAGCATGCAAAATTGTTCTAGAAAATATATGAAAAATGCCAAAACTACGAAAGGTGAACCGTATTATAGTGAGAAGCTTTTACTACATATTTATGGGTTAAAGGAAAGTCGTTTTTTAAGTCCATCCAAACAAGGAGTTTAGTTTCAGCTGCATTGGATCCCATGTTTGCCGAAAAACAAGCACCTCACACACTCTCATTTACATCCCAAACAGTACAACTCTCAAATGTTAGGACGGTGATCCAGATCTGACATTTCAATGAGCTGAAGCACAAACTTAAACTGGACTAAAGAGGACAAATGCTGCTTTTTTGTTTGCTTAAATTTGTTCTTTAACAGGAGAACATTTGAAAATCTCACTTTGCAAAGAGGAAATCATACTCTGGTTTGGCTGAAGAAGAAAGTTTGAACACTTTAAACTCAGATTGAACATAAATCAAAAGAATCTCTGCCCTAATACTTTGAGAGTCTCTGTTTCTCTTTCACACTCCTCTCATCGTTTTCCTGGTCGAGCCACACGGTACAAACAAAGCTGTGAGAACCACATAGCATTCAACACAGATCATGCAGACTCTGCCACAGCCCGAGGAGCTTCACTGTGGCGAGGACTACATGTGACATGGGTGAAAAAGGAGGAGGAGGGGGACACGCTCTTCCCATAGAGAAACAGGTGGTGAAGCAGCTGCAGAGAGAGCAGGTGTGCAGATGATGGGTGAGGGGCTGAGCTCTTTGGCACCACTTTAACGCCTCGACACAAAGGTGAAAAATGAGTAACAAGACAAAAGAAAACACAAACAAGCCCTTTGAGCCACTAAGAATGACAAAGTGAAAGAATGAAAACAGGTAAAAACAAGGACCAAGTGTTTTTGTTCAGCTTTTTGGGTCTAAAGCAGTGATCCTCAACCCGTGGGCCGCAGACCAGTCTGTGGGACAGTTGGTACCGGGCCACAAAGAAAACAACATACTTTTTTTCAGTTTCATTAATAATAAAATTCTGAAGGAAGTTTTATTTAGGAAAAGTACTGGATTCTCCCCACCACATCTACTCATTCTTGACCAAAGTCAAGTTGCTCAGCCACGTCAAAAATACAGCCACTTTATTTCTTAAAATGACTGCAAAATTAGCAAAAAATAAAAATATTTAAAAAGTATTTACTCGAAATATGGATTTATTGTAACAGCTGTTCTCACACACTAAGCCTGCTTTGCAAAACATATAGCAAGCATTTACGATATGTTACAAAGATGCTGCTATTAATGTTACTCAATCGGTGGATTAATGTTCGTTATTACATTTAGAAGATACCAGATTTAGGGTGTACCCAGACTGGAAAAGTCTGTTGGTTTGATCTGATACCACTTAATTTGGTTCCGATTGAATCATGAACCTTGCGTTTGGTCTGTATTCAGATTGCCGTCAAGCGGACTTTCCTGTCTGGAACCAAAGCTTGTACACAAAACCACGTGACTGAATATCTCTTTAGTCACTGGCCAGGAATTATGAGGGCATGGCAAACCAACGAGAGAAAGCATAATGGAAGTGCTAAGCTCTGCAATCCTTGTCAGGATAGTTCACTTATTCAAACTTTAAAATGTCGCTGATTAATTTTAGTCTGTATCAATGTCAGGTACAACACTTTTTACTGCTACTTTGGTATGATGCTAGGCATGCTGCAAGGCGATTACTGAGGAGATGACGGCTAAGAAAGTATGGCGGTAAGTGTATATCACCAACCCTGCTCCTTGTGAGCTTCTGCCTTGCTTGTTTTGCAACTAATCCTGCTTCAGTAAGTGCTGCTCACCTGGATCTGGTGTGTTCATTCAGTCAGAAACTGGGTGGATTCAGTCCAGCTATTCAGCATCTACTAAAGCAGGGTTAGCTGCAAAACAAGCAGGGTGGTATCTCACAAGGAACTGGGTTGGGGACCCCTGGCTTATGGTATATAGATTTTGGGGAAAACAGTTGTTTTAATGAGCCTGCATTCATCTGACCACATTGCAATGAGTTACTGTGTCTCATCATTGCTCCGCTACTCATTTAACATCCCATAATGCCCGGCTACAGTGGCCATTTGGTCCAATTAGTCCGCTCCAAGTATGTATATTCAGGTTGGGAGCACTCAGCAAACCAGAGCTCAGTCCGATTGGAAACTAACCGAGAACACCTCAAAAGAGCCGTTCCTGGTTCTGGACCAGGGTCTGTTTGGGTGTATTCATACTAAAAATTAGCTCTGGATTATTGGGTGAAATTAACTCTGGTTCACTTTAAGCAACCCAAATGTATCTAGTATGAATACACCCTTAGTCACAGTTTTAGCTTTTTTTAAATTAATTTGTTGCACCTTAAAAGTCGGACAAGGGTGAAGTTGGCATCATTTTTTTTTTTTGGCTTTCACTTTGACAGTTATGGATTAAGGGAAAAGTTACATTACATTTTAAAGGTTCTTAAACAAAATCTACTGTACAAGTAAAGTTACAAGTAGCTGTAGATATTATACAGAGGAGAAAGATAAAGATTATCCTCAAAGGTAAAGGGAAAGTGAAAGCTTGAACACCCACTTTCAGCCTTGTACAGGTCAGTCTGTGAAAATATCGTCTGACATTAAACCAGTCCATGGCCTGAAAAGGGTTGTGGACCACTGATTAACAGCCTGCAGTTCTCAGATTTTAAATCCTAAAACCTGCATTCCGATAGAGTTGACTGACTTGCACAGAGGATGATTAATATAACAAATGAATCCCTACTAAATTGAAAAATAAACGTTTTTGCTTGGCTTAACCTTCTAAAATGCACGTGGGAGCAAAAGACTATTAGGTTCAGATAATAAGAATAAAGGCATTTCGCACACTTCTATGAAAAATCACACGAGGACTGAGGTTGAATGCTTCATCACAGGGACAACGTGGGCGTTTCTACAAGCTGTTGGAGCTTTTCAGTGTCAGATGAGTCTCGACTAAACAGGAAAAAACTCTTCACACGTAGCTGCTAACAGCCCCGACATACAAACCGATGAATGGAGTGGAGACTTCACCGCACGACAAGAGTTGTCTCTCAAAAGTCATGTCCACGTGTGCATGACTTCTTTATCAAAAGGAGAGCAGTCAAAAGCAATGGATGGGGAGGTGCTTGCATAACAGACGGATACAGAAGACTGGTCTCGGGATGCCGTGGAGACTGAAGACATCAAAGGAGCAGCATTGCAACAAAATAAATAAATAAATACAAAAACAACGAGTGGCGAGGGGATGGGGAGGAGGCGGAGCAAAGCCTTTGGCTGGCCTTACTTGCTGATAAACTTGTGGCCGTGGGGCAGAGTTCTCAATCAAAGAGTGAGTCATGACGATTAAAGGGTCATTTTCCTTGATCTAGTCCAGTGTGGAGAGGAGCAAGTGTCAGAAAGTTTAGAGCAGAGCTTCACGTCTGAGACGAAAACCACAGTGTTATTACACCTCACTCACTCTCTCTAATGAAGCAGACATTAGCATGTGCATCCAGATAGGACAGCGAAGGATACAGCTCCCAGAAGCAAAGGAGAGACACTTACAAACAGGACAAAGAACAGCACAAAGCCCCCAAAAAAGCTGCCTTCCAAGCATTTTCATTAAAAACGAAAAAAATGTATGAATAATTGTACAAATTTAGCAAACAATAGTGCTTCAAAGTATTTAAAGGGATTAAGAAATTAACAATTGTGGTAATAATGAGCAAAAAAAGCTGCTTATCATTTTAACAGTCAGACTAAAAACAAACAGCGCTGAAGATGAATGTTGCAATCCCTCAATATTTCTCAAATTTCTTCCATATTGTCAACATTTCACGTCACTCTCTTCATATTGAATAATTAGCTATTTTTTGAACCCAAGAAAAAAAAATCAATTTAGGTGGAGCTTTAATGTTAGAGCTGTGTGATAACAGTTAAAGCAAACCAGGACAGAATATACAGAATATCAACATGGACGTTAGCCACATCTCAGTTTGTGCATTTGTTAGATAAGGCTAATTTAACGAGATGCGTCTCTCACACACATAATCAGCCTGTTGGATCATTGAAATTGGCGTCACAAAGCTTTGTGTGACAGCTAGAAAAACAGTGATGAACGCCCCACAAAGGAGCAATGAATACGGGATAACAAACCTCTCATTACATCTTTGACTGATGGAAAACCAACAATTCAATAGAAGTGATTCAGAGTTTGTATATGTGCAGGGTTTTTTCATGCAGCTCGACTAATCTATTTTTTGCCCTTTGTTTGTTTGAGTCGGTGAAGAGTTTGTAAGTGAGGTCATTTCATTGCCAAATGAAATGATGATGCCAAAAAGCTCTATAGTGTTGAAAATATTAACCGTGGACTTCAAGAGCAGTAAAATAAGGTAAGTTTGAGCATGTTAAAGACTCACTCCAATCATCTTTTGATCTATTGTAAAAGTGGTCTTTTAATTATGTTTATGTCTTTTTTCGGGCAAAAACATTAAAATAAAACTGTCAACTGTCAAACAGAGAAGCTCCAACAATTGTTCTGTCTCTCCTGGCGGGTGTTTCAGTTTCGTCACTAGATGGCGATCGCGCTATAGTATAACACCCTTTTCCAGAAGAAGAAGAAAGTATGAGCAAAAATCGGTGCTTTAGATCACAAATGGTTACTTTAAAAATATTTCCATAAAAGAGTTTGGAAAATTCATGGTTGTGAGTCATTTAGTCAGAAATGTATGTTTAGGTCGACATTAGCATTAGCCGTCCTATGGGAAATCCCAATATACATTAGCATCAAGCTAGTGGGGCTGCACGGTGGCGCAGTGGTTAGCGCTCTTGCCTCATAGTAAGAAGGCCCCGGTTCAAATCCCAGCTGGGGGATCTGAATAACATCAACTGGGGACCTTTCTGTGTGGAGTTTGCATGTTCTCCCCGTGCATGCGTGGGTTTTCACCGGGGACTCCGGCTTCCTCCCACCGTCCAAAAACATGCCTCATAGGTTAATTGGTGACTCTAAATTGCCCCTAGGTGTGAATGTGTGTGTGATTGAGGCCCTGTGACAGACTGGTGACCTGTCCAGGGTGAACCCCACCTTCGCCCATCAGCAGCCTGGTTAGGCTCCGGCACCCCCGCGACCCCGAAAGGGACACAGCGGTCAGGAAAATGTATGCATGTATGTATCAAGCTAGTGGACTTTAGCTTTAATAACTTGATCAATCTCTATTGTTATGGATTGATTATTGCTCTATTACGCTTAGATTGATTAAATGATTTTATCAACCCAGCCATAATTTATCAGTATCTCTCCAGTGTGTTATAAAAAGCTTGTATAAGATGTAACCTTGATGCAGGGTGTTTTTTTTCTCTTACTGCTGCACTGAATCTTTCCTGTCGCATCGAAAGGGTATTTTTACTCATCATTTTATATTCAGAATTGCCACCAGCTGGATCACCTTTTAGAAGACTGCATGAAAGAGTCAGCAGATCAGCTGTTTAATAAATAATCCGACCAACAACCAGCCAGTGATAAAAATCCCACTCGGGTCGTTCAGACGGATGTCTCTCTATCTTGAGCTGAATGTTGCACCAAAACATCCCATTCAAATGACTGTGAGTCACTGTCAAGCTTCTGCAGAGCTGACACGCTGATTGAGTTTTGTTGCAGGGAAAATATGGTAAACAAAAGGAACAGGGAGAAAGGCTCATTTAAATGATGTCAACATGTTTAGTGCACTGAGAAGTCATCCTATAATTGTTTAGATGGAAACAAGGATGCTCTAAGCAGCCAACCTGGCTGATTCAGCTTTACTGTGTATATTTATATTCATAGATGTTTATTTTTACTTAATAAGAGCTCAAATGATCAGCAAAGCTGCATGAAAAAAACATTCATTTTTTAAAACAAAAATATTAATAAATCAAACTTTAACAAGTTTAAATCTTATGTTGTATGACATTGAATCCCATTCTTAATTTTACAAGTTGATATATTAAGGTTAAAAAGTACAGAGTGTCAAAAAAAAAAAACAACAAAGCATAAACATGTGAGGATAGAGGGCATGCAGCCATGCATTGCCCCACCTGATTGTCCAAATACATGAGGTTCCTTTGGAGGTGATGGGAGAGAATGTCGTTCTGAGTTGTAGAAGGAAGCAGAAGAAGAGAGAAAAGAAGAAGCAGGAGCGTGAGACCACACACACACACACAATAAAGAAAGGAAAATCTTGTATTTTTCGTGATGCTCACTCTCTCTGCATGCCTTTCTCTCGTACTTCCACATCATTCAACCATGTCATGTACCCAAATATAACCAGAGAGAAAAGGAAACAGGACAAGGTGAAGGAAAAAGCAGGTCAGTAACAAGATGTGGAAAAGAAAGAAAGGATGAGCCCACTGTAAAGTAAAAAAAAATGGTCTTTTGTGTTGTACAGGAAGGGAGTGTTGCTCTATTTTCATTTAATGTCCCCGTGCATATGAAGAGACGTAATCTTGCAGCAAAAAAAGATGCAATAATGACCAAAAAAGAAAAAAATACACAACAAACAACTTTGATGGTTATGCATGGAGACTTCAGTGAATTGCAGTTGATTAAAAACTTGGTAAAAGTGACTACACAGCACAAATCCCTCCATCTAGAGCTCAGCTGACCCACATCAGTAATGGGAAGACATCCTCATTCAGCATGCTTGTCTGTGGAATTAGCTCTCATCTGTGTGGACTCTTGTGGTGCAAAATGACCTAATGGAGCTTTTGTGCTCTGAAAAATCGCTCAGATCAATAAGCTGATGGCCAACACTAGTTTAGAAGAGGTTTAAAACATTTATTTTTTGCTGAAAATACAGACCTTAAGTAACTTCTGCGTGAAAATGAAGCATGTCACTTGGAATGATGCTCGTAATGAAAGTGGTAGATGGCCAACATGCAACACGCCACCAGACACGCCTGCTGAGATGTCCCTACGAGCCTGACCTTTGGGTTGTCGCCATCCATGTTAAGTTGCATAAGCTGCGCTACAGTGTGCTCCCGGATACTGTTTAGCTCTGCCTGCTGCCGCCGCAGCTTTATCAGCAGCAGAGTCAGTTCCTCGGGCTGCAGGGCGGGAAAACACAGGAGCGCACCGCAAAAGATGTGCGGAGAAGAAGAAAAGAAAGCACATCAGGTATCACAATGTGGATAGCGGAGTTTCACTTTGGCTTGGGATTGTCGAAGGTGATTGTCAAAGGTGCAATTCCTCTCAAGAGCATGCACGGCCTGCAAAAACAGAAGGCTATTTCTTTAACAATATCGGGCCTATTCTATCAGGAGATTACTCGGTTTTGGCCCAAACCCTCTAATCTGGCTTAGAGAGTTGTGACAGGATTTTTAAGTCTCTACTAATGTACAGTGAGTCTACAGAGCTCCTAAAGTCAATATACTGTAAATCCAAACGCTTGGCGCGCACAGCTGAGTTCCTCATAAGTCTTGCGTCTTGGAAGGAAATGAAGGGCAGAGAAAGTGGCAGAGGGAGACAGGGAGGATAAAATGTCTTTTAAAAGGAGCGCTGTCATTTAAAGGCGTCTGGTTGAACACAAACTCTTTACCCAGAGCGGGAAGCATTTCACTGTGGCGGAAAACGGAGCATATAAACAAAGCAATGCATCAAAATTCCGATGTGGACTTACAGTTTTTCCTTGGAGCGACTGGGCAGTGATGGTCTGGACTGGGATCCCTGCAGGCATGGACCTCCTATCGGGTGGGTAGATGTACTGCAGGACAGTTGGGGTGAAGTTGAAATGCTCATCATATAAACACCAATATTTCAATATTTACGGAATAGATTAGGATGAGTTTTAGTTACTACTTCTTTAAGGTAAATGTTAAAAATCTACCAAGCTAAAAACTGTGTAAAAACTCCCTGGAAAACACCTTTAGATCTTTTAAATAAATACAACTTAACCTTGATGATAGATTTTTACAAAACAATTTAGTTTTCAGTTTTGAAAAAAAGAAGTAAAAACACTGACCTTGTTGATGGGTGGCCTGTGTCTTCTGTCTAAACTCATGTCTCTTCTGTAGATGGGAGAAGACACTTCTGAACGAGCGCCCGCCATGCTGTAGGACCGCATGGGAGAATAGCCGCCGTACATGGACAGGGAGCCGTGGGACGGCGATGGTGGGATGGAGTGGTTTGGTGCCGCGTGGTCAGACAAGTTGACCATAGTTTTGGGACTGGCCATGCCGCTGTAAAGCCCCGACTGCCGGGTGTAGGCCTGCCTCTGCTGCCACTCGTACAGCTGCCACATGGTGTCGTCCCGCATGGAGCGGCGCTTCTCGGCAACAGAGGGGCCCAGGGCCTGGTCGTACAGAGATGGCGACATGCTGCAGATGCTGTCCCGCTGCGCCATGCTGTTCCTGGGCATGCTGCGGTAGCCATCTCCATAAGCTGGCATGTAAGGTACCCGGTGACTTGGCATATTTCTGGGGAGGGTTTGGTAAGACGTGATGCTGGAGGAGCAGAAAAGTTTTGCAAATTACATTTAGTTGAAAAACTAAATTACATTTACTTTAGTGCTTGAATGGTGGGGGGGGGGTAATATTTGACTTTTTTATCTTTTTGTATTTTGTTTTTTTATTGTAAAGAGCTTTGAACTGCAATAACTGGAAAGTGCTTTTTTTAAATAAAGTTTGATTTGATGGGCTGTATATGAGAACTGGACTGAGTGACCCCTCCCCTCTTGTGTTCCAAACAGGAAGTATCGCTGGTTCCAAGAAGCTTAAATCCCATAGACTTCTATTTAGAAATAAACTGCTATTCCTCAGTCATTCTATTTGTCAGAATAAACATTCTCGCTTCGATACATTGTTTTAACATGTTCTCAAAAATCCTAATTGTAGGACCCATGAATTTAACTGTTGTTTATATTAAGGTGAATGAATATTGTTTTTTGATTATAGTATTCTTTGTGGTCATAGTGAGCAGGTAAACACCTGGTGGATCACATGTTTGTGGGCGGAGACATTTTTTTGTGATCATAACTCACCTGTTGATTTGGCAGCTGTAAGTTAGAGGGGAGAGGGTGAGCTGGATGACCACATTTTTTGTCGCTTTTTAACCATTTTTTGTGCGTTTTTTTTTTTTCCCAAGTTGTTTCAATGACCTTTTTTGTCATTAATAAATAATTCAAAGTATGACCTAATTCAAGTCCCTTTGTTTAGTGCGTCACACAATAACCGGGCCCAGCGTCAGTCTCTTGGCGACTTTTGATTTTTTGATGTAGTCGCTACACTCATTTTTTCAATATGTTTTCCTGTAGCGCAAGATGCTAAAGTAATAAACTGGCCAATCAGATGCCTTGATAAAAGTATGCGGTCTAACTTCGAACGCTCAAAACGTTTAATTGACAGATTCTTCTGAGCCCCTTTTAAGTGGATGGGGTGTGAACTTCTAACAAGCTCACTCCTGATTGGCTTGAGTGGTTTCCATAGAAACGTCGACTTAGATCAATCACTGCTTACTGAAAATTTCTGGTTCCATTATGATGACGTCCATATTGTAAAAAAAAAGGCGGCTGAATTGACTTCATTTGGTTGGAGCAGGAAGTGAGTCATTTTCTATGGGTGACGTCACACTCGTATAGTCCAGTTCTCATATACAATCAATGGTTCAAAGAGAACGGTGAAAAGCAGGACCCTCACTGAGACAAACTAAAAATTCCCAGGGACGAGTCTTTTGAAAAAAAGTACAAATTTTTCTGAGTGAACTGGCACAAAAAAAGCAACTTCATATTTGGACTTTTTGACAGAACCAGGCTAAAGGGCTCACTAGTCTGAAACACCCCAAAACAGCAGCACAACCAGAAGACACGCAAATGCCTGGAAACCCAACCGTCAGAGGGAAGGAGATGCATTTAAAGACAGCCGAGATGTGCAGAGAGCAAATGAAATGTGAGCGCAAAGACAGCATGGCCAAAAGCCTCACTGAGTAACTCTTAAACCCAAAGCTAAATCAAGTCGAGTGTGTACATCCAATTTTTTAAATAAACATGATTTGGGGGTGAGAAAAACAAAAACAGCACAGCTGCGATGAGCCGGAGCCAAGTCTGGTGACAATAAATAAACGGATGAATGAACTGACAGAGAGAAAGGCAGCTGGCAGCCCGGGCGCTCGACAAGTGGAAACATTGATACTTAAATATCACCCGATTAAAATTGATATTCCTCCAGTGGGGTCAGCAGCAGACGGTGACGCTGCTCAATGGTTTGTGTGCCACTAAATGGAAGTTTTTCAGAAAATTTGGCAGATGGCTGCATGGTGACATTTGTAATCAAGAGGCAGTTGTCGCATTTTCACACTCCGAGGAGGTTTTGAGAAAAAGTTTACATTTTACAGCGAATGGGATGATTTTTCTCAAAAAGCTGACATCGATCGGTTGTCACCCGGGCACTTTTTGAGGTCGCGTGGAGGCAGTCAGGTGACAACCAGGGATGACGCCATTATGAAATCGGGCGACAACTGGGAAACCGCAATGACGTATGTTTATCGTGATGCCAACGATTTTCAAAAAAAATTGGGCAACGGCATGAAATCTTGAAGATTCTGCCGATCCTTCCCCATCACACGGTGGCGGTTGGATTTGTGACTGTTGCATGACACTCAAGTGTACGATGGCAAAATGTTTACATCAGGGTAAAACAGAATGCTCACATTTATAAAATAGCAAAAGGTAAAAAGCTTTTCAGCTTCAATTTAACCTCAATACAAGAACATTTTAAATGTACAATTCAATGATAATAGATGATTAACTCTTAGGAGTCATCAGAGATGATGTGACCAAATTTGGGGGGCATTCCTAGACATTTAAAGACAAGCTGATTGGTTATTAAACGAGTTTTCCCTTTTCCAAAAAATACCCGGGATAGGTGAAATCCATAAAGTAGGATTATAGACGTTTTGGGCTGTATAAGTCCTCACTACGTATTTTATACACTTTTCAAAGTTTTCTTTCTTGCTCAAACTCTCAAAACTCAAACCTTCACAGAAAAACTAGTCTAGTATTATCGAATGAAACCAAATATCTGATCAAAATTGAGGATTTATGTAAACAGCCAATCAGGATGCAGAACACTGTGCACTGTAAAAAAATAAGAAAACAAACTTGCAAAATTGCACTGAAAATGCAGGGTATATAATTGATGTTATTTAACTTGAAATGTTTTATCTCTAAGACTTATTATATTTTTCCGCATGTCTACCTGTTTGGCGGTGAACCATGACAGATTTGTTTCTGAAATCCCAAACAAGAATGCTGATGAAAATGCAAACGCTGGCTTCAGGTGGACAAAAGCATAAAAGAAAACGGCTCTGAGGTGTCGAGAGTGTGACGTGGCTCCGTGTTTGCAGCTGGACAGATTTTTGGAATGGACCAAATCATTCGTGTGGGGTCACCATGTAAATGAAGAAAATAAAAAATATCTGTTGGAAGATTTTTCTGTTGAAAGTTGTGTACATCTTTGGTGTTTGCCGAAACTTGAAAATGCTTGTGATGTGGTCGTGTGATCAGCAAAAAAAAATCATTTTGAAAGTATTGGAGTGTCTTATTTTGATATCAGTTTTAGGAACAGCAGCATAAAAAAGCACCTGCTACATTTTTAAGTAAAAGGTTGAATTCAACTTAGCTGTTTGCAAAATTTCGACATAGCTTTGACCAAGTTAATAAATCGATATTCTACACAAATCCTTGTTTACAAGCGGGTTTTCTTCAGTCACTCCGGCTTCCTCCCACAGTCCAAAAACATTTTGGGGTCTACAATTTGCCCCCTAGGTGTTGGAGTGTGTGACCGTGAAACAGACTGGCGGCCTGTTCAGGGTGTGGCTCCAGTAACCCCGTGACCCCAAAAGGAAGTCAGTAAGTTCTAAAGCTGGATGGATGTTTTATGAGAGTCGAGATTTTTTTGTGTGTCGTTTTCTTATGTATCAAAATGATAAAATGTTGACAAAAATAACACCAAACAAGACAAGGTGAAACTATAAAAGCAGACTCAATGACAGACAAAGCGGCCCATAAAAGCCTGGACTCCAAAGGGTTAAGTAATTAAACCAACCTCCGTGTGTCCTCATCCTGATTACGTCCTCTTTGTGTCCGCACCCACTGCTCCAGCTGCTGCATGGAGCTGGTCCTGCTCAGGCTGCGGTCCGGATCGCCGGTGGAGCTAGGCTGATGAGGGAGGCCGGTCCCTTCAGGAGGACGTGGCTCTTCTGATCCGTTCACCTGAGGAGCCTGATATGGCCGGTCGACCTCCGTGAGCGGCTGCGGCGAGGTCACGTTGGACTTGACGGCCTCCGCCTGGACCGGCTGCAGTCTGATGCTGTTGATCTTGGTTAGCGGACGCTCACGCTCTGACCCGTCCTTCTGGAAGCCGTAGCGCTCGGCGTCGCGCAGCTTCCTCTCCTCTTCGTCTGTGCTGGAGGAGACGGGGACGATGCGTTCACAGGCGGACTCCCGGTTGCGTTGGTTGTTCTGGATTTCAGGCTGCGTGAGCGGCGGTTTGTGGTTGGCAACATGGTGAGTCTCCTGCGGTCCACACTGGCCCACTTTTAGCTGATCTACCCTGAATGAGAAAAAGTTCAAATTTGAATAACAAATAAAAATTCCTCACAAGAACATTGTGAAGCAAAAGAGTTCATTTTATGGGGCTGTGACTGTTTACCACTATTTGGAGACAATACATTCCAGAAAAACATCCTAATCAACACATTTTTTTCTTGAAATCACAATGAAACTGCATCAGTGTTAAACTAATTCAATTATCTCAATGAAATGTTTGCACATTTTACACAAAAACAGGAATTTAAAGAATAAATTCCTGAATGATAGATTTCAGATTAATCAAGTGTATTTAACCCTCTGGAACCTAATAAACCTCTAAAATAATCATAAACTTATTGAAATATTATGGGTTGATGTTTTCTGGAATTAAAGAGAGAATACAGCATTTATTTGTAGTTTTTGGACAAAAGCGATCTTTTATTTTAATAAATAAGGGGGAAAATGACTTTTGATAAGATGGCTCCAACTTGGATCAGAGCAGAACTGAGCCGTCTGCTATTAGAAATCAAACAACGAGGAAAACAATCATTATTTTATTATGGGATGGGAGCCGACATACATTTTCTAGAACAACAAGCATCGGGTTTGTCTAAAAATTACGGAAACTCCGCGGTTCACCACAAAAAGTCCTGCCCACCACCATTGTGGGAGGCGAGTGGACAGACACACCTCCACCTGAAAGCAGATTCTGGCCGAGCATCTTAGATCAAACTTAATTTCCACAAACACAATAAGGAAAATTTATGAGAAAAAAATACTTAGGAAAAAAAGAAAAACTCCAGGACAAATGCCAAATGTACAGCAGAAATTCTTATTTTTTGGGGTCCCTGGTAGGTGAAGCCACACAGGCAGACTGAAGTACAGCCACATAAGACAGGCCACATCATGGAGCTGTGAGGTCTCTATCAACAGAAACTGTTTATCTTTGTGGCTTAAAGAAATCTCTCAATTTTGCCTGGAATTCATTAAAAAACATGTTAATTAGCTTGTTGATAAAATTTGTTCTTGTTGTTTTTATGAAATTACACCTAAAACTTCAATTCTATTGTAAAAACACTTCGCTAAACATTTTTGGAGTTTCCACAGCTAAATGAATCCCGTTTTTCCAGACGGAATTTTCTGTTTTTGCATGATTTTATGTCTAGTGTATGAATATAACAAGGAAAAATTACAAAGTAAAGGTAGTATCATATAGATAAGGTTATGCTGATTAACACGAAACCAAATGAGCAAGCAGGTAATCTTTCAAATTGAAAACACATCGGTCAATTCAAAAGTAGACAAAACAGAGTTTATAGCCATAGGTTCTAAAGGGTTAAGTAAAGCTTGTGACCCCTGAAACTTGTTTTAGACTCCTTTTTCTTTTTATTCCAAAGACATGAACTGACGCACAAAATTGAGAACTGAAGAAACCAAAACTATCAGTGCAGTCAGTGAAATCTACAGGATTTTAAAGAAGTTAAACTAAAGGTGCACAGTAAATGAATGAAGTGTATAATATCTTTTCCAGCTGCTGGGGAAAGGCAGGCGTGTAAAAAGGAAATCCGATATGTCCAATAAAACTGCCTGCGCTCAACGGTTGTGCTCAGACCCCAAAATCCAAGTGCGGTTCCCTAATACGTCCTCTCCCGAGAGTCCGTCTCCCTCTCTGATCTCTGGGGAAGCATTGGGAGGTAATGGGCACCTCTACCCTGGAGCCGTAGACGGCCGAGGTCAAAACTTCAAAGTTCAGACATTCTCCTCAGCAGCATGAAAGCAGCCAAAGACGCCCCTTGCAGTTTCCACTTGTGTATTTTTTGGAATAACAGCCCTCGTCATCTAATGTTTTCTCCAGCTTTCTGCGAGTCCACTCACCCCAAGGAGCACACACCCATCCCTGTGGAAGGTCTGTGCGAGTTTAGTCCCACTTGGTCTTGAGCGGCTGCACTGGAGACACAAAACAAATGACGGCTAACTTTAAACTTTTCTTTTTTTGATGCAAATCTGTTATCAAGAAAAAAAACCAACACAAGTCATCTGAGGTAAACAGATCCCATAAACCTTTGCTCTGTAAACTATGATTAAATGAATTCAAAAGCATAAGGCCTGTCCTGATGTTTCATTCTGATCAGTCATTCGCCTAAACCAAATGTCAAAGTCAAAGCCCGGGGGCCAGACCCGGCCCTCCACATCATTTTATTTGATTGTTATTTATGGCCCAATGTTATCTTGTGCTCATTTCTAACTTGTATAATTTTGACTAAATATATATTTTATAGAGAGTAAAATATTGAAAGTTGTTTAAGGTTTAAGTTGATTTATTCTGAAATAATATTTCTGCTTTTATTATTCATAATTATGTTAAAAACTTACGGTTATACATTTTTTTAAATTGGCATTCTGATAACTTTTTTAGAATATTTTGGCATTTACAAAGATTTTTTAGGCTATTTTTAGCTAATATTTCAGCTACATGCTGACTGTTTTGGCTAATTTAGGCTTTTTCTTTTGCTTTCAGGCTGTTTTGGAGTTTAGCTAATATTTCAGCTACATGCTAGCAGGTTTTTTTCTAACTTAGGCTTTTTTAAACAGTTTTAGGCTGTTTTGGAGTTAGGCTAATATTTACACACTAGCTGTTTTGGCTAATTTAGGCTTTTTTCAGTTTTTTAGGCTTCTTTGAAGTTTAGCTATTTTTTCAGCTACGTGCTAGCTGTTTTTGCAAACCCAAGTTTTTCAGGCTGATTTGGCATTCAGCTAATATTTTAGCTGGCTATCAGCTTCAGCGTTTTCACCTATTAGCTTCAGTGTTTTCAGCTATCAGCTTCAGCGTTTTTAGCAATCAATTTCAGCCTCTTCAGCTATCAGCACCAGCATCTTCAGCTTAAAGCATTCATATTAGCATTATTGCAGGTAATGCTATACATCTAGTTCATAATTATGTTTAAAAGTTACGTTTTAAAAGCTTGTTTATCCTGTTTGGCCTGTGACCTAAGGTGTGTTTTGGATTTTGGCCCCCCTTGCGTGATTGAGTTTGACATCCCTGGTCTAAACCTTCAGAGCGTGGACATGCGAGTGATACTCTGTAACATAAGAGTAGTTGCATAACATGAAAGAAAGCTGCAGCTTCTTAAACAAATCCAGAGACCAGAAATGTCAAAAGTGGATGATGAGCTGCAGCCAAAGACTTTAACGGACTCACTGGAAGGATTTAAAACAACTCACTTCCAGCTATTAAAAAAAAAAAAATCTCTGCAAACTGATTAAGCCAGAAATGCTGCATCATCAGTTTTCTTTTAAAAATGTCACACGGAAAAGGTCCAAACTCGTAAGGATGTCACTAACCTTTTGACTGGTTCTGAATGCACCAGCGCAGCATCGGTCATTACTCTCATCCAGGACTCTGTCTCTTTGGCCGTGTCAGTGCAAAAATAGTACGTCCGCATGTTGGGATGTGTGGCCTGATAGGATGGAGAGCAGCAAGACAGACGCAAAGAGAAAATCACCTGAAAGACAGGAGGCACATTAGACGATTCCAAGAAAAATGTAACTTAAATGAATGTCTTTATTTATATTTGATTTACAAAAACTTTTTCAGACTTTATGCTCACGCCACTTTTCTCCTTCAGAATCTACTGGAATTACGTAGATCGTATTAACGGATAAAAAGTTACAGTATGTTAAAAAATGTGTTACTGTAGGACTTACTGTGCAGTTCACTGTGAAGGACACTCATTGGTGCGTTGTGGCTCCATTTCCTCGTTAAGAACAAATCAACAAATTGTTGAAGTCGAACACAAAAACAGAGACATCATTTTTTTGGTGGACAACCTCAGAAAAGCTTTGTCAACTTCAATGTTCCTCATACAACTTTAAAACAGGCGGGACATTAAAAACAAGAAATGGAGTCAAACTGAAGAGGTTTTGCATTGTATTCTTCTGTTTCAGCCAGGATCTAAGCTGGAAAAGGAGCAGGCTGTGTGGTTACACAGACCTTCAACAGACTCCTGGGCGTCTGTGTTTGGCTGGATTTGGCAGCACAACTTTGTTGTTTCTTTGGGTTCATGTAGAATGCACCAACTCCATACACAACACTACCAATTCACAAAATATGCCACTTTCAGGGGATTTTGGCTTGTTAAGATCGCTGCAGAGTTCTGTTCCTTAACTGCAGCTAAGCACTTTTTCCTCCTAAAAAAAACCCTCAGGAAGTGAAAAACTTCTGTTAGCTTTTACTGTTAGTCTGACTCCCTGAGCCTTTAAATATACATGAATGAAATTGTTGAAACTCCTCCATTAAGAAAAAAAAACATTTACTTGAAACTGACTAATGTAATAATATATACAAATAAATAAATGAAAAATCAAATTGTTGCTTATAGAGAATCATTAAAATAAAAGCAAAGACAGGCTTTAACATAAATGGTGGTACGCTTCAGTTAGTAATTTGTTGCACAACTATTTTAGTGAAGATATCTTTTCCCATTTTAACAGGTATTTTGGCCCACTCTTCATGAGCAAATGGCTCCAACTAATGAAGAGGTTCTTCCCCAAATAGCATGTTTTATCTCCTTCAGCAGGATTTACATCATCACTTTGATTACCACTGGAGTTCCATTCTAAAAATGACCCACAAATTACCTTATATTAGTCTTACTTATTTTTAAGTCTGTAAAACCCCTTTAATACTCTATTTATATTCTTTTCTCCGACAGACATTAACATTTTCACACTTTTCGCTGTTGCTTAAACATACAACATAATAAATGGTAGTAAATCTACAAAACCACAAAGCTACAAAACTGCATTATAGCGAAGGACCACAGAAGTTCAGTGCTTTGGTCTGTACCACTCTCGTACGCTACAGTTTATCATCATTGGAAGATGGAATGTAACCAAGCAGCACTGAAAGTATTGTCAGTTTTTAGTTTGTCAAACGGACTTAATCAAAGTTTAAAGTAATCTGTGATGGTATTCAAGCCTCGTTTTCCACTGTGCAGTACGGTACGGTCCCGTATTTTGAGGGTTTCCATTATAAAATTGAGCCATTGAACCGTACCATTTTTGGACTCCCGTTGGTAGTAAAATTAACGGATCAACTAGCTCAAAGCTACTGTTAAAACCCATTGATTGGCGGAAGAAAGCAGCTGTATTCCTCTTTCTCGTCCACAATCTTCTCTCAAACAACATTAAATGCTTTAAATATGCGTAGTATAAGGAGCCAAGCTGAAAAAAGTGACCTGCTGGGTGACCTCTATTGTTGTTGCTGTTAGCTTCA
>NC_050517.1:15429363-15469819 GCF_002922805.2 Oryzias melastigma
CGTTTGTTACAGTTTATCATCAGTGGAACATGGAATGTAACCAAGCAGCACTGAAAGTATTGTCAGTTTTTAGTTTGTCAAACTGACTTAATCAAAGTTTAAAGTAATCTGTGATGGTATTCAAGCCTCGTTTTCCACTGTGCAGTACGGTACGGTCACGTATTTTGAGGGTTTCCATTATAAAATTGAGCCATTGAACCATACCATTTTTGGACTCCCGTTGGTAGTAAAATTAACGGATCAAGTGACCTGCTGGGGGACCTCTATTGTTGTTGCTGTTAGCTTCGGTTTTGCTGTAGTTGCACTACTATAATGCAGAGCAGCCTACAACCCACATGCACCGTAACAATCCAACTCTGAGTAAAAGTGCTCACCTGAATTGCCTGGAGCATTCTAAACTGGAGCGGAGGGTACAGTATCGTACTGCTCAGTGAAAACAAGGCTTCAGAGGACCTGATGGGACCTGCTTTATGCCTCGTTTCCACTGAGTGGTCCAGACCAGACTGAACTGGACCACTGCGGCATTTCCATTATAAAATGAACCCATTAGACAAGACCAATTCGAATCATTTTTGGTCCCCCGTTGGTTATAGGTCCATAGAAAAATGGAACGGATCAGTTGTGGCGGAGCTACTGTCGTCATATGATGTAACCCATTGATTGTTGAGAAGGTGTTACGACAACAGAAAGCATCTGACTAGCACTTTTTCTGACTCAAGATCCAAGCCGAATTGTCCTCTTTTAAACTGTATTCTTCTTCGCCTCCTGCAATATTCTTGCAAAGAACGTTAAGTTCTTTACAGTCAGTATTCTCCCTTATCCGCGGGGGTTAGGGACCACAGACATAATGAATCCAAGAACACGGAGAACCGCTGTAATCGCACCATTACAACTCACAGCTATGTCATCGGTCTACACCCCACATTCGCCTTGATGGTCCAACACTCTATGAAAAGGCTCACTTGAACCTCTCGGACCATTCTAAACCGGCCAGGAGTGGACCGGTCCGGACTGCTCAGTGGTAATGAGGCATTAGGGGTCTGATGGTAACAATGCTTTCTATAGTTTCATAGAAGTTTAATTCCTTTTTGTCCAAGCGCGCTTCATGGGTTTGTTTAGAAAGTGATTAGATCGTACTACAATTCAAAACCAACACCTGACTTTTATTGAGTGTCAAGATTTTTAAAGAGGTATCATTACTTCTGAAAGTACCACCAATTTTGTTTAGGTGTGTATGATGACAGTGTACTTTTACTTCAGCAATAAAAAAAATAAAAAAAAGTACATGTGCATAAAGTATAAAAATCAACCTAAAATGTTTTGACAGAAAATATTTTCCTTTTCTTGTTTTTATAGTCTTTCAATAACACAGTATGAAGACTTACAAAGTTGAGATTAAAAAAAAAACAACACTGACCTTGAAAGCATATTTTCTATTAATGTGGTCGTCCTCAGCACATTTGGATATATGAAAACTCGGTAGGAGGATGCTGCCAAGAATCCCCTCCTCTTTCTCATCTGCAGAAAGAAACATGCGTTTGTTAACACATGCCTTCATAAGGAGGGTCCCACATGTGAATCCAACCATAGGAACAGATGAGAAGTGATTCTGTGTCCTGTCCTGCTGACATCTTCCAACCCTCCAAAAGTTAACGGGTCCCACACTGACAATCGAGCACTGTACACAAGGGATTAGTGTTCTAAAAAGAGATTAGCTCACCCTCGAAGTTTTGATACAAACTGCAGTGCTGACCTTAAACACCACAGGGAAACTATTAAAGCTGTACTGTATCTGCTGTAGCTGCAAGTTCAACATTTAATTGCTCATCCTGCATGTTTTTCTAATGAAAAACCACAAATTCAGCTTCCAAAAGCTAAAAGCATTGTGGGAGATCCTGGATGCTTTATAATAATCTGATCGTTGCAGCGGATGGCAGCTGAGTTTAGAAGAGGGAGCACAGTTCGTGACCTCTCTGCCCACTTTGTGCTGATGGATACGATTTCCTCATCTATCTATCTGGATAAAGCCTTTGGCTCCACCGCCGTCTGTGGCTTTTGTCAGCCGGTGGGCGGAAAGAACACGACACAAATGACCAGCGCTAAAAATAACAGAGACTAAATGCTTTTCTGATCAGCACAAATGATGATTATATCTGTATCAAGCAGCACGGCTGAAATACTCTGGCTTAAACCAAATGAACAAACGCTTCTGTGTTTTCAGCTCCATTTTTGACTTGGCAACTAGAAACTTTATCAGTTTACTTGTGGAAATAAATCTTAAAATCTCTCTAAAAAAAGGGTAATAAATAAAGTAAATAAATAAACTATAAATAAAGTTTCAAATCTAAAAAGCATTTAAAAGTTAAGGCAGATCTAAGTATTTATTTTTTGGAAAACTCAATGGTCAGAAAAATAATGGATTGTGTGCAGGTTGTCGGAGTCCAATGACATTGTTGTTTGTTGCAAAGTCTGAAAGACTTGTTTAGTTTTATGAATTGGAATCATAAAGATTTAGCCAAAATGTGATTAGGGTTATATGCAGTTGGAGTGTAACTTTAAAGCCTAATACAGACATGGACAAGGGTCCGCCTCAGATTAACCCCATATTTTCCATCTACTTCTCCGGCAATCTCCACCTTCAGGTCTAATCATCTATTAATCGTCATCAGTCCTTCTCCAAGCCTTGTGCCTGGTAAATGGAGAGAAACAAGTATCACCCCGATTAATGCGAACGCAATTCCTGATTTGTTCGTAACTTAGGATTTGTGTGTGCGCGGTCAGGGGATGTGCTGCAGAGAGGAAATAATCACTTCTGGGTCATATTTTTATTTTTAAAAAGAGTAAGTGTTTTAAAAATGTTTATTATTTGACATATCTGTTTAATAAAGTGGGGAAATATCAAGTTTCACCAGATAATATTCACAATCTAAGTTCAAAGGAGCTGATAAGAAAACTCTGATGACCCAGCATTCGAGTAGTATTTAAACGCATCACTCACGGACAAATCTCTGAGACGTGAAAAGAGTCTCACCCCAGATTCGTGAGTAACTCGTAACTCGCACTAGGAGTGAGTCTATTTTCTCTCTATACTGGTAGCTCAGAATCCAAGACGTTCCAGCCTTTTTGACCCGTCTTCCTTGAATTTATCTTCAAAACATCTCATTTGAGCTGGCCCTCTGCTGTGTTAGTTCTTAATCCTCTCCATCCTCATTAATCTTAAATAAACTCTACGGATCTGCTGAATCACACATCATCTCTGATGTCATCACCATTTCTGTGAACACTCCTGTCACTGATCATCCGGGACACATTCCTCCACCTCTTCACACACCTCACCTCTATTCTTTACTATCTGCTATCTCATCATTCCACTCCAGTACGTCTCATTAAGTCACAGCTAACTCTCATCCTCCACCTTTACAGTTTTCTCCTCATTTGTACAGTTCATAATGGAACTTGAAGACAAAAACTATGTCATCTTGAGTTTATTTAATGCGTCTGATGAAGCTAATGTTTGCTTCATATAAGGAAGGCCAGTCATAGCTTTGAATTGACTTGATCCATTTCTACATCTTTTTTTTAACTTCTTTGACTCTTAACTAGACACAAGTCTAACAAAATACGCTTGTCTTAACATTCTCCATCTATCATTGAAACTTTAAGTGTTATTATTTAAGGGTTGGCATTAGATAACAGTGAGAGTCGTGTCTGCAGGTGTAAAATCATATTTAATTACTTGAAAAACAGCCACTTACTGACTAAAGTGCTTCAATTTTTATAAAGTTTCAAGAACTGTCAGCTGCAGAGTGAAAAATAGAGAAAAAACTAAATGAGAGATTCAAATGCATAATTTTTATGCATTCAAGCATTAGAAAGTAGTTTTGGGCAAGTCAGAATTTAAGTAAGTTTGTAAAATCCAACAAAAAAGTAAATAGCATTTGTTAACTATAAATTACTTTTTTATTTTAATTAGTTTAAAATGTGGGATGACTTCTTTATTTCAGTCATTTTTGGGTTAAGATTATTTTAAAATAAATTATGATTTAAACTGGATAAAGGTGGAAATTTTACTTAAAAAAAAATCAATCATTCGGTAACACATTTTAAAAACATGTCCTTATATTACAGAAATTATGATTTTTTACCCTATTCCCTAGATAAAAATCCAGCAACCTAAATGTTATTTCTTCAGCATGGTTTAGCATAACTTATTTTAGGTGTCATTTAAATTGATTTAAGCCAAATTACTATTAAAAAAATGCAGCATCATTCCAAAAATGATTTTATTCATTGTGATATGAACTATTCTGCTTCTTGGAAATGATTGATGTCTGAAACTTTCTAACGAACCGCGTCTTTTCAGTCGGTGCTTACAAAAGGCCCTTGAAGGTCACACATTTACCTAAACTAGTAATTACCAATCGCTGCATACGTTAGCTGTGCAATGACAGGACTTACCTCTGTAGTAGAAGAGGCACAGGTCAGACAAGACGAACCACCTCTTTTTCCACAGTTTCATGCCCGTACTGTCCTGCAAAAGCCCCAGAAAACAGACGACCTTTACTACACATGTCCTGAATAAAACACACTTTAGCATTTCTGATGTGAAGCAAACTGCTTAAACTTTGATTAATATATTACCAATTTTTACAGAAATAACATATGCTTTTTACTGTAATATTCTATCAATTTTAACCAGATTGCAACCTTTTTTTTCATTGCATGAGCTACACTTGGACACTCGTCCAACTGCTTAGTAACTAATTACTATTAAAGCTAAGTGTTAACTTGTTCTTCAATGTCCACTCAAGTCACTTGAGACGTTTCTGGATGAAAGACACAAAGAGGGAGTGCAGAGTATTGGCTTTTCTGAAGGGATTTACTGGAAAAAATGAGCAGATTTCTTAATCTGAGATTCTTTCCAGAGACAAAAGTGGGAGGGAGGGAGGGACCCAAACAAGTCTATCATTATGGTCACACAGCAAGAGGGCTGCAGTTTGCTCTAAATGGAAATTTTCCTCCCACAAACCAGAATGCTTTACAAATTAGTTTAAAAAAAGATCCACATTAGCAGATGTAGCCGAGCTTGTTTATGAGGGAGGCAGAAGTGAAGTGTAACAAGACGTAAGAGCGTTCAACCACATTCACTCACAGTCCTCCTTAAACCAATCACAGCTCCTTATTAGGTCCGTGAATAAACTTTATCAAAAGTTCTATCAGTTCATTTTAGTTCTGTGTAGATGCACCAAGGATCACATCAATCACCTTGGCATGTTGATTTCCCAGGGGATCAACTGCAAAGCTGCCGCTTTCCTTCAGCCAGACACTTCAATAGGCCCCAGGTTTCAATGAGGCAGGGAAATAAAAGTGCAAATCCAGCTTTTATTCAGGGTAGCAGATTTGTGAGTCTTTTGCTTGATCTGCATCACCCTGATTAAGGTCTCCAAAGAAAAGCAGCTGGCAGCTGCAGCAGAGGAAGCCATCGCATGTTCAGAAAAACTGCAACCCGAGCCCTACAATCACAACTGATCTCTTGGTTGGAAAAGGACAAGCTGAGTCTGTTTCAAGCTTCAGGGAGCCCAGAACCAATGTGTTGAAGTACTTTCCACACAGAAACACTGGACTGAGCAGTGTTCAGTTCTTAGCTGGACATTTATAAAAGGTTGTCTGTGTTTTGTGGTCCTCTGTAAAAATGTAAGGTTTTTAAATGCACCTTATGGTGCGTAAAATACGAGAGCCTGGAGGCAAAAAAATGTTGAATGTGGCTTGGTTTAAAATCGATGTAAAAGGTTTTATTTTTAAAAAGTAATATCTACTTAACATAATCAAATTTAATATGTCTGGATTAAAAAAATTATAAAAATACACATGATCACCTTTAATTCTTACACAAAGATTAGACCACATCCAAATTCTTCCCCTTTAACTGAAGAGGCATTTGAAGGGAAAGGGATCTCCAAAGTAGTTTTTTTAAGGGAAGGGGAAAGGGACTTTGAGTTCTGTGTCCCTCCTCCGGCAGGGCGAGCCACGCCGTACTGTGCTGCTGAGATAAAACACTTATTTTCACATGCGTGTTCTCTGATGCTAATAAGTTTACATTTAAATTTAAGTAACAACTTTTTGCTTTTGCATGGCTTTTAAGTATTTTCTGACTGCTAGCAACTATGCTCTAACGTAGATTACTAGCAAATATTGATGATGTCATCGAGTATTAGTGCCGTCCGAACTTGAAGACACTATTTTCCATCCGTGCGGAGGGCTAAATGTAGGGGGAGGGAGAAGCCATAGGGGTGGAGGACGAATTCAGATTTAGCCTTAGTGTTTATTTTGTGATTGTTTCATAAAATCCGACTCACCTGCTTGTAAAGCCAGTTCTTCTTGATAACTGGAGCCGTGGGATTCCGTCTAATGGAGTTGGATCTCTTTCCAAAGTTATGGATCTTCTTGGAAGATCTTGAGGGCTAGACGTAATAAAAATACTTAGTGAAGCTCTTGCAACTTTCCAGTGATTTTGATGTGTGTAGCATGTTTGGGCATCTTGATTTTGTGTAAGGAACGCACCCGTCCTGCTGGACTGTTGGCATTGGTGGTGCAGTCAGAGCTGCCTGTGTAGTTGGAGGCCTCACTCATGATGCTCTGCGGTCGGTCTTTCTTCTCATTCGCTGGCACTTTAGAGGCAGATCTAAACAAAAGATACAAGGTAAATAGGTTATTATAAAAACAGCATCTGATATATCCCTTAAATTCTATAAAAGAAGAACGAAAGGACTATGCAGCGTTTGGGATTTGTTTCCTCGACATGAACTTTTAAATTAGAGTTCATTACTATAACAATGGAATATTGCATTGTTGGTTGAAAAGAAATAGTTGGTTGGAGATTTTGGGCTGCAGCTGAAACAAAAGCGAAGAGCAAGACAAATAGATATGCCATTTATTAGAATAGCTTAAGAAAATGGCAACCAGAGATGTCCTAAATTTCATCCTGTTCTTGTCTACAGGGACCAAGCTGGGTCAGTTAACAGACTGAAACAAAAATGCTGCAGCGCCAGACAACAGTTGTCTTTCAGAGTGTTTCCACTGTGATGAAGAATGGTCAACCACTTCCTAACAAACTTCTCATCTCCAACTGGAGTTTATCAAAAATGAAAGAAAATTAATTTTTATGTGTTTTTAACATGTTTTTGTGACATTTTTCTGATGATGGAGGACTAATAAAAAGAAAATCATGCTAAAAAAAAAAGCATTTAGAGTATTTCTAGAGTATTTCTTTACTCAAATTGTTGTGCATCAGGAGCAAACAACAAATGCAGTTTGAACAAGAGCATATTTGAGACAGAAAATATGTGATATGTGGACAACAAGCTCCCTGCTCCGAGCTTTCAGCAACATAGAAGGGAAGGGGGGTGGGGTTGCTCTGTGGCAACAGTCCCGCCCACAACTCCAAAGCAACTATCCAATGAACTAATGAAAATGACACAGGTCATTAGATTGATAGAGGGTGATCGGAGTGGGGATTTTAAGCTTCAATTTCATTTAAAAATAAGAGTTACACTAAAATTGGCTTCACAACTTTATACTGTTACCCTTAACTTTTGCCAAAATACAATTTGCTCACATCAGCATCAAGCAGTTTCTACTTCAATTTATACTTTAACGTTTTCTTCATGCCATTGTATAATTCATTATGTTGAGTGAGGTTGAGGGCATTCTGTGTGTTTTATAATTTTATTTTTAATTGTTTTAAGCCTGTAAAGTTTTTTGTTACTGGTGTATGAAAAGCGTTTTATAAATAAAGTTTGATTTTAAATAAGAAGAGTAACAGACTTAATCTACAAGATGTTCATTGCAGAGAAAAGTGTTGACAGAGCTGATCCCAGATGCAGACAGATGATTAAGCTCACTGACAGATTTGTTTTTTTCTTAAAGGCAGTGGAATGAAGCAGCTGCTTGATATCATTTTTGCTTGGTATTGATTTTACTCAGGAAAGATGATTCCCTCATCATATTTACATTGATTACCAGGGTAGGTGAACACAGGCACAGCGCGGGGTTCAGTGGCATTTACATGAATCCAACAGCATAATCAGAGAAGCTTCTGGGCGACAAAGTTTGACTAATGCTCTCTAGAAAAGAAATGCACATAATTTCGCATGGCTAATCATGGATGAGTGCTTGTGCGGAGCAGTCAGTGGAGCTCGCCTTATTTTCATTTAATGAGCTTGTTACAGTAAATGAGCTTTTAAACACCTAAGTGAGGGACAGAATCCACACTGGAACATAATCAATGGCACGTCGACTGGCTGTCAAACATGAAGGTTCAGTGAAGTGGCCGGTAAAGTGGCTCTGCGGTTGATAGAGGGCTAGCTCTTTTTGATGCTTTATATAGTGCAGAGCTGCGTCTGGCCTGTGAGCTGGAGATAATTAGCTTGAATCTAATAATCAATCTGCATGCAGAGAAAGTGAAAGTGGTTTGAGCGTACAAAGAGGCTGATAACTACAGGCTGATGCAATACAGTTGATTTCAGGATCAAGCACTGTACTGTGCTTGCATTATTTTTGAATTACTCCATTACAGCAGAGTTTTACTTAAGCATAATTTGAATTTCTACCACTTTTTAAGGTTTAAATGGCCAGGACAAGATTTCACTTTAACCCTTTAACACTGAGGATGATGCTGGCAACATCTAAATAACACACGCTCACACCATAACCCAGGGGTCCTACTGCGGACGCCGGAGCGGTCTGGCTATGGCAGATGACTCACATTGGCCATGGATGCTGCGGTCCTGCTGCAGCCATGGGCTCTGGTGCTGACCTCAGGAGACTCCAAACTCACATAGGTTCACACGATAACCCAACATTTATATAGGAAGTACTAGTAAACAAACCCTCATTCCACTGTGATTTTGAATTATATTCACAACACTTCTTTTTCTGCGTAACTCATCTTCATACAATGGGTAAGCAGGAAACTTGTATTAATACTTTGGTCTGATATAGGGTTAAATGTACAGATTTGACAGTGTTAAACGTATTGTGTAACAAGTAGGGGAGACCAGGGTTGGTTGTCACAATGATGTAATGCTTACAACATGGTGAAAACAGTGATAACAGCAGAAAATAGGTTTTATTCTGAAAAATGTACCGGATGCGCTTTATTCTCGCTTGTATGATTTATGAAAAAGATACGGAGCGCTGTTGAGGTCGGACCAAACTTGATGCAGTGTGAGTGCCTCTTGCACTTTTCAAGTTACGTACAGTCCCTGGCGTCTGCACTGGAGACAGACCGGGTGCAGTATGAACCCGGAGTAACTATTCACTCGTGAATCAACTGATTCTGATGTAGAGCAAAGTGGCTTTGAATCTTGGCTTTGCATTGATACCCGTATAACAATATAAGCCACTTTTCTCCACGTCAGAATCTGCTGGGCTGCAACAACTGCGTAAGCACCTTCCTACTATAAAATGTTTCATTTCATCGCAAGGCTGCTTTTCTCCACTTCAGAATTCACTGCAAATACGTTAACTGTGTAAACGGTTGAAGAGTTACTGTAGTCAAAACAATGTAAACACTGGAACTAAAGCGCTGGTGTCAAAGGGTTAAAAAGGTGTCATACACCAATTATCTATTAGATTTCCTGCATGAAACTATTGAAACTCAGAGTGTCTCTGATTTAACCAGAACAACCCAAAGAAGTACGTTAAGTTTAAAGAATTAACTTTAAAGAATTGTATTTTTATTAATTCAACAAAAAGTAGACCACACATCAGTCCAGTTCTGAGGTCTTTACACCGGCTGCCTGACTGTCAGAAGATAGACTTTAAAGTTCTTTTACTGGTTTATTAAGCTTTAAATGGTTTAGCACCAAAATACGTGATTGACCTCCTGACCCAGTACCAGCCAGATCTCTCCGGTCATCTGACTCCCGCCTTTTGTCAGTTCCTAAAGTTAAAGCCAAACATGGAGAAGCTGCATAATTTCAGCCTCTGTGCTTCACAGATTTGGAACGGACTTTCAGAAAGCTTTAGACCAACTAAAACTCTCCATTTATTTAAATCCAGTTTCCTTTTTACCTTTATTGTTTTTTTAATCATCACTCCTTTAATATTATTCTCTTTTAAATGTTTCTTTAATTGCTTTAAGGTAAAGCACATTGATTTGTCTTTGTGCATGAAATGTGCAATACAAATGAACTTGCCTTGTTTTATTTTATCAAAAAAAAATAATTTTCTATGAACTTTCAAGCTTTAAAACACCAAAAAAAAAATAAATAAATCTAAGCAAAATGCTGTGAAAAGAACTCAAATCATAAGAGTTGCGCAGCTTTCAGGCTAACTCCACTCTCCCAATGGTTTAATATTCAATTTTGCACAGCAGGCCAATGATATAAATCTTAAAGAAAGCAAGAAATAACTAGCAAACAATTAAAAAGCACTCCAAGTGCTTTATATATTATATATATTCAATTGTGCATATTAATGTGGTTTGAAGTTCACTGTACAAACAGATAAAAGGATTTTAAATATTTTTTTTTAACAAAGTAAATAAAAATATTAATATTAAAGATTATTTAATTACATAGTACTCCATAGTTCAACCACTGCTGTAATGTTGAACTATCCTTCCATTCCTATCTGTAACATATGTTGTTGGTCTGTCTCCTTTAATCGAGGATTTCTGGTTGAGGCTGGTGCTCGTCTCCTGAGAGCACCGTTACACAGAGATAATGATTGTATTGCAAGAATACAGCGTTTTTGTTTACCTTATTCCAGGGTTAACCGCAAAGTCAATGAACCTTTAGAGAAGCTGAATAGCCCATGTGATGCTTCCCCTTCAATAAATGCTTTTCTTTTTTAAATGATCCACAGGCAGCTGTTTGGTTGAAGAGGCTACCAGTCTTTCTACAACCTCAGGACAAGGTTGTTATTTGATTTTATCAGTCAAAATTAATGATGCTCCAGATTATTATTTTTTATATATTTTTTATTGACAGCCCTGTTTATGTAAATGACATTTTTACTCTGGTGGGAGCTTTGAAGCAGAATCTGTATTGTTGTTTTTTTGTAAAAAGAAAAAAAAATCAATAAGTACTTTTTAGATGAGTTAATATACGTTTTAGTTATGCAAACACTTTACAGTATTGTCCTTTCTACAAGTTATGGCTTTGGATGATGGGAAATGTGGAAGCTCTTTCACATTTGTGAAGCTGATGGATTACTGATGGATGTCTGTTCTTGATGCAGCTCTATTTGAAGAACTTCAGATCACAGATGCCAATTTAAGACTTGAGATTTTGCCTTCTTACACATTTAACTCCTTCCAGATTTCTTTAATGATTTAAACCCTTTAGCACTTCAGAGTGAGCAGTAAACAGATCTGTTCGAATAACTCTTGGAGCAAAGTTGAAACCTCCTAAAGAGTTTTTAGGAACTTTTTTCATTTCAGTCTTCCAGTCCGTTTGCAGCAGTCGGTTTACAGAGGGAATACATTTGTGCCAAATCTTGATGCAAATCCACAGCCACCATCTTAATAAAAAGGCCAGTACCATTTATCATTCTCTAAGAGCCCCTAAAATGTTCCATCCTAACTTTTTATGGATGAAACATAAAAGTTTCACCCATAAAATGTTGCATTTTGTAGCCTTAAAACGCAATAGGGTATGTAACGAAACAGACTGCTCTTGATTTTGTCAATAAAACCAGATTAAACTTTTAGTGCAAAAACAGTGAGGATGGATTATTTGCCTTTCAAAGCCCTTTGGAAATGAGCAAACTCAGGATGTGTCATCAGTTCAACACAAGTTACATACAAACTCAAGTCATTCTAGAATTTAGAGGAATATCAAATCAAAGTACTTCAAGTGGGTTTGGGCTTCTTCTTTTGGCCGTTTCTTTTGGAAAATGTTTCTATAAAACTAAGATTTTTAAAAGCTGAAAGATCACAGTCAGTCTGTAACAGAGTCGGAGAGACATTCTTGAAACTTGGCACAGAACCACACAACAAATAGTCATTAATAAATATAATTTGACTTACAAAATTGGTCAAAATGTTTATGTCTCCTCAAAAACCACAAACAGTCAAACACCAAAGCTTCTCTTCTCTTGGATGTTCACTGAAAAGTTACTGTAAACTGCTTGAGCAAAGCAGCTTTCTTAAGAATTCTGAGTCAACAGAAAAACCAGTTTGCCTGATCTCTAAAATGTCTAAACGTTGAACGACGTGAGTCAAATGTTGAGATTGTTGTTAAATTACGGCCTGGTGTTGAAGCTTTGTGGTTTCAGGCTTGTGATGGGTGTGCCACATGTGTGGAGATAAACAAAATCTGGCTTACATAGTTGAACAAACTAACTCAAACAAGATGACATATCACTTTGGTCGCCACTTCGTTATGCAGTTTTGCACTGATTTTTTTTTTATTTTCTTATTTAAATATGAGGTAGTTCATAATGTAAGATGCACAGAAAGAAGAAAAATAGCAGTTCTTTAAAGGAGTTCCATTATAGGATAGTCTCATGTCAGTTTTCAGTCACCATGCAAACATTAAGCAAGTTTTAGGAGAAAACTGTTACTTTTTGTAAATTATATATATCTTTTATGACAGTTAACACTAGAAACAGTTTTTCCATATATCTGTACATTCATACAGACCAATAAATAATAATAAACACTTCAAAGTCAGATGATTAATTCTGCAATACTTTGAGTCAAAATGAATGTGTTATGAGTGCACATGGAGGCTGATTTAAAGACATGTGTTAATTTGTTGCTTATTTTTATTCAGAAATTTATTTGATACAAAAATGGTTCTGGAATTCCACCATTTAAAATAAAGATATACACAGGTAACTTTTTTTATCTTTGACCCTCTGCTACCAAACTTCCACAACTAAAAACAATGGAAACACTTTAAAGTGTTTGCATGACTCTGGGTTGATCCTGGATCCACAAAGATTCCACACAGATGGCCCTTGAGCCGACTCATGACTGCATGTACCACTAAAGACGGGCATGAACATATACAGCACTGACATTCACAGAGGTGGGGGGAGAGTCATGCCTCACATAACCTCAGCTGTAAGTCACACATCAGTGTATAGCAGAGTGTATATATAATCCTTATGTAATTTATACACCAGAGCTTTATGTCAGAAAGATCTGAAAAAAATAAAACGGTTGATTTTTGGAATTCATCAAACTCAAGTAGAAGAAAAAGGCAACAGTTCTTGTAATTGGGGGAACAAATTCAGTTATAGTAGATTTGGTACGTTTTTGGTATCAGTCTTTTTCAAATTTTAGAAATGGGATAAAAAAAAACTCATATTCAAAGTTAATAGTGTGCACAACAATGCATCCTAACTGCATTTGTATAAGACTGAACTGTGTTGTCCTTGCACAGGGAGCCGTCCTACATCTCATTACTACACATCACCACATGGATATGGTGCAGAGAGGCAGAAACATGTACCAACAAAAGAAGATCATTGTTTTCTTTCCAAGATTGAGACCGTACAGCTAATTGAACAAATCTGGAGTCAAACTCAATTACACACGCTTGTTTCATGGTTATATATTTCATATTTTCCATTACTTACATACTTTTTATTTTTTAATAGAAAAACAAATGACTATTTTGTGATGTTGAGCTAGACTGAAACTTTTGATGACAGCCCCAAACTGAGGCAAAGATTTGTGTTTTGGATTTATTTAAAGTGCAGAGGAGATTAGACGGAGATTTCCAGCCAGACCTCCTTATCCCTGTTGCAGCTTAAATCCGTCTTTGCCTTTTATTACTCAGGACCACCCCCCACCCACCCATTATTTTTGCAAGAACCCGGCCAGCAGTTGGCTGAAATACACTGTAATAAACCTAAAAATAACTATCAATCAAGCAGCTGTTCTACCAACTTGGCTGTTTCGTTCCCCCAATCAGCCTACTGTACAGACGTTGGCAGGAATCTCTGAAGATAAAGGGCTAATTTATGACTCAGATATCATCTTACACTGGCAGGTGATGCTCTGTGGTGCGAAAAACTGCAGCAATGTGAGAGCAGCACAAGGAGGGAGCGGAATGTCACAAGAAAGTGCAGTGTGACATTTCTGGCATGACAAGCTTCTTCTAACCCGTCTCCTGATTACTACATCTCTTCTGAAAGAAAATGCCACCCAGAAGGATCTAGACGGGGGGAAAAGGGTTTAAAACATAACAACACATTTCTGTAGAAGTGTCCTAACGGGGCATGAAATATCCACACACGCAGAGCTGTTTATGTGCATTCAAAAATAGATTAAATTTTGAATTCCATGGTTGGGTTTTGTGCCAATATGGACCCCTGTATCCTTTGGACATTCAAATGTGATGATGGATACAAGAAAAGAAAGGTGAAATGTAACTGCAACGCTATCAAGAAGCCCAATCAGCATCATTTCAGTCCTTAAAGTTTCAGAGAGGTGCTTTTACTGTAGCTTAAGCTGCGTCTGGAGTCTAAAGCCGTCGGCATAAATCCACAGAACAGGAGAAGAGCTGATACGTGTTGCTCAACACTGAGCTCTGCCTCTGAGGGAATCTTCAAAGATGGCGTTACTGTCACTTTGTGGGCTGTGATGGGGCTCGTGAGGGTGGGAGACAGATTAGGCTCAGCTTGTCTGTTTGTGTTTATCAGGAATTCTTTGAAATTAAACTTGATTTTGCTGCTCAAAACAATCAAACTTCCTGACAGAGACTTAACTGAACTAAGCAAAGCCTGATAACTTTGCAAAGTTGTTTTACTAGTAATTAATTTCACAAACAGCGCAGATGATGAACATTTTAATATGACTCGATGTAGGTAAAATGTGAACTGCCACACTCCTACTAATTTTTTAAAGACCCACTCTGATGAAAATGGTGTTTTTAACACTTCTTGTGGGATTTTTTTTTAGATGATGATAAAGAAAATTAAGCTTATAAATTCTGAACTGACATCTGTCTCAAAAATGTACAGCTAGATAGCTCACTTGTGGCTGCACAATATGAGAAAAACTTGCGATGTGGGATATTAGTGTTAAATATTGTGATTACTATAAAACTTGCGATAGATTAAAAAATAGAAATATATATATCATGTCCATTTACCTGCAACCGCTTTGTTTAAAAAAAAAAGGTCAACATAACTTAACTTCCAAATGACCCACGTCTACACAAGAGCCCGGGATCTAACATGAAAAGGATTGGTAAAATGTGTATACACCAGGCATGTGTGATGCGTTCAAGAACGCCCTGACTGAATTTTGAACACGCTTTTAGCATACAGTGTTCACACTGGACTGTCGCAACTCAATACTAGCACGTGCTCACAGTTGTAAGAGGCTTGATGTGAAATGTCAAAAGCAGGCCTTGAAAACTGACTTAAACTTGTGTAGTGACACATATATGTGTGTCTACATAAACTTTTCATTGGAAGTGTTCTCCGGAACATGTGTTTCCAAGCCAGGTCTGAACGTAGAATTGAGGGCCTAATTTGATTCATCAAATACTTCAAAATGCCATGAGATTGATCAGTATAAAAAAACGTTCCGTAATGTTTATGAAGACAAAATCCCACAACCTAAATGTCTGAAAAAGTCATTTTTCATGTCGATCTGAACCCTTTGTTCCAAAATCTCCTCTGAATCTGAGCAGCCCCGCATGTAAACAAATGGGCAACAGGAAGTGACAGCTGGGTTGCTCCACGCCCTCCATGCCATGCCCTCAACCCAGAGGTGAACTTCTTATGAACTACTGCCACTCTTTAGAAACTATGTCCAAGATTACGATACTGATTTTTTTAATTTGGGGTAAAAACTGCACATTCTTAATTAAATGGGAACACTTTACTTATATAATAAATCAAAATATGATCAGTGGACATTTATTAGGATTGAACTTGGACTAATAACTATATTTCCTCATGTTCAGAGAGCGCATAATGAGGACTGATAAAGACTGGGATATTGGATTACAAGAGAGGGTGCATTGAAATGGTTTGGAACAGGGACTACATAACTGAGAATTTTAAAAATGGCAACAAGTTCCATGGAGGTTACACATGAACATGAATACTGTACTAAAAATGCTTCCCAGTGACTTTCTAACAGTAAAAACAAGAGACTTACTGTTCGTTGATGACAAAGATGCAGTTGTCTTGTGAGGGCAGGCCTGAGACGGGATGCTTGCAGGTCACCTTCCTTTCATTGTGACTATTAACAAAAAAAAAAAGAAGAATGATTAGAATTGAGCAATACTTGGAAAAACTATGTACTGATACCATAATTCAAGATTCAAGATTGATTTATTGTCATATGCACTGCTTTCATTGACATGCAACATAATAAAACATACAAACAATAATGAAATGTGGACCTCAAACAGTTACAAGAAAAAACAACCGTTCTTTTTTAATTCAACCAGAGAAAACAAGCCTCTTGAGGGAACTGAGCCACCTTCCCTGGTGTAATAATAGTGGTGCAGATGTGACCCACTCATCCCTTTGGCCAGTCCCAGCAGTCCACACTCCCTTCAACAGCAGCACACAGAACTCAGGAAGCTGGAATCAAAAGCTTTCCAGTACAGATGAAGACGGCCAGGGTTGATGACCAGAGGCATCTGCCGTCTCTCCAGCAACAACGACTTTCATTGCGGTTCATTCTCACAAGTCAATATTGCTTTAAAAACTGTTCTTTCGTCAGTTTTTTATGCGATCTTGACACATAAGTCAAGAGCCGCTCCTCTTTTGAGGCTCCTGCTGCCTTCACGTGCCGGATAGCTGCTCCCCATCTCAGCGATAAACAGAAGAGAGTCGAGTTTCAACCCAAAAATAACAGTTTTTAAACATGGCCTGCTCGTGCGCTGAAAAGAGCGAATACCAAGAATGAAATGAGGGTTTTAGTTTCAGTTTAGCTTGGAAAATAGCGGTCTCCACAGCTCTGCTCTATAATTACTAGAGACAGTGTTGGCAGCAGAGCTCACTATGTGGTATTGCACAGACCAGTGGCACCATGCTTCTCTGGTATCCTTCACATATGTGAGTACAGCTTCCACGCAGACTGGGTACAGATTTAAAAAGGGGAAAAAGAAAAAGGCCTGGATTTGTTTCTCGGGTACAAGATTATGGGATATTATTTAGGGCTGTACATACACTACGTCTCAGTTCCCAGTTTAAAAGGCAGTCTTGTCAGAACCATCACTTGTTATCCTTTAAGTTCTAGTTTTGAAAATTGCTGATTATTCTTCATAAATAAATTTACACTTCGTGTTTATTTTCATGTTGTGCTCTGAGATGAACAAAATTGGGAATCATCTGAGCTTTTCAGTACTAGAGGAAAGGGGTTACCCTTCAATGTATTCACAACAGAAACCCGTTCAGGAAATGTTTTATTAATGACTTGACTTCAAACTTAGCAGAATGAATAACTTTATTCCCATATGCAAATATTCCTGAGGCTTTTGTCCATGTGCTTTTTTTTAATGATCCTGCGGAGACAGGCACCACTAGAATGGACCACCAACAAAAAGAAAATACCCACCGAACAATAATGTAATAGTTTTGTTTGAAACTGAACAAGAACCCAAAGTGTGTTTTCAGTAAAACCAATCTTACTTTGAATTTGAACCCAACATACCATGAGCTTGTTGTTATTACAGCTTCCCTGAGTTGCTTCGCTGCTGTTGTCGAGCACATAGCTCTAAGAAAAAAACCTTAGCCATAACTCCTTTTACGACTAGAAACAGGCTGTTTGCTGGCAAAAAAACCTACCAGTGACCTGCATGAAATAGAAGGTTGTAGACCACTCGGTGGTCACATGTTCACACATATTTTTTCCTACAGGCCTCCTGTGGGGGACAGGCTGTAGTGAACACTTGTACAACACAAAAGGATATTTAAGGTTGATACACAGGTATGTGGTACAGATATTTCTTTTTTTTCCCCAGCACCACCCTGAGGACTGCACAAGGGGCAGGTAAGTGCTCCTCACGTGAAAAGTGCAGGATCCTTGAATGAAGTTTGACTGTTAGAAATGAGGGAATTTGACAATCAGACCACAGTTCCTTAACAAGAAGGAGGATCTAAGGGCAGGGATACCCAGTTTAGCTTAGTCTGTTTTACTTAGTTTAGCAACCAGCTATTGTTCATATTTTTTTGACTGACTTTCTGCTTTTGTATAATTACTGGTATGAAGCCCAATGAGACAATTGTTTCAACAGATGCACTGAAAATCCTGGAACTAGTTTTTAAAAACCAAGAAAAGGTATTAGCATTAGCATCATGCTAATGCTACATTGCGGTCACCAAATCAACTCTTTTATTACACTTTCTGTTACAGTAAGTCTAGCTGGTTGGTCTTCCAGTTCTTACTGGCTCCTGTTAAAAATCAACATATGTTCCGCTGCTTCATCAGCCGAAACTAAAAGTAACACAAAGAAGATTAGCAGAAGTGTTTACCTTTCGCACAGACGAAGAAAGTGGTGACTAACTATCTTTTACTCACTAAGGAGGAGAAAATGCTCGCAACTGGCGAGTGTTAATTTCAGACGCTTCAAAATAAACATATATCGAGATAGACTTATTCCTCTATCGGGATAAAGTTTTACCGCGATATCTAGCATTTTATCGCCCAGCCCTAACTTCACAATACGCTTCCTACATGAATAACAAATGTTCTGTTTTCAAGTCAACCCGTGTATGGGTGCATGTGACTAAGCCTCAAGGTACAGACTATACACGCCAACCCCCACGAGTGCAATGAAATGAGAAAAGTTACAGCAGCTACTGTATAAAAGGAAAACACATCAAAGTAACAAACTTAACATTGGATTTGAAAGTTCCTGGCAAAAATAACAAAAATGGGTGTGTCTGTGTCCATTTTTGTTGTGCAACCGTGCCATCCACCCACTGACATGTCAGAGCTCAGTATAATAAAACTGTTTTGTGAGTTAAAGTCTTTTGCAAAGTAAGTGGTTTTGTGCTGTTCTGACCACAATGGAACAATTTCCCAGACGAACACTAAAACCCGTTTCCAGTGGATTGTTCCTCTTTAAAGCTGTCCCCTACCAAACATTCAGCTTCTGAGGGAAACATCTAAATTCCTTAGCTCATCTTTTCATTTTATCTTCCAGTCTCTGAGTTTTTTTAATGGTTGCAGGCTGTCTGCAAAACCCAGTGTGGAAGAGTCCTTAACGCAGGAACACAAACAGACCAAAAACAAACTAAAGAAAAGGTTGCAGTCTTAATCTTAGACACTTCATTTCCCTCATCAGCAGTTCAGCCACATACTGTTATTGATGTCTTTTTAGGTGCAGTCTCATTAAAGTCATACGCTGAAGTGCCTGAGGTTATTAAAACTGCACAGGAAAGCTAAAATAGATTAATCAAAATCACTTTGTAGTTCCTTTCTTTACTAAAAGCACAAAAAACCCTTGGCCTTACAGTTACTGAACACATCTTTGTTATAGCTAGAGTTATGAAATTAACATAAAAAAGACTCATAAAATTAACTTTACATATAAAAGTTAATTTTCAAAAACAAAGAACAAAGTTGTGTTGCCTTTAGAGTTATGCAAATTAGTTATTGCTTCACACAAAACATGATTTTATTCTTATATTGCATGTTTTTGAGGGTATTCATAGCAACATAGCACCTATGCAACCAATGATTTTTACAAAAGATCCATAAATTTATTATTTTTTTTTTTAATCAATGATTTTTCCGCAACAACATATTTTAAAAGCAAACCTTTTATACATAACTTGTATAGCTTTGGCTCATTATCGGTATACATACTTTGGGAAAAAAAACACTTTAAATTTAAAATTTTAATAGAGGCACACCACCTGACACCTGCCAGTGTGTATACTGTTCAGTTTTTGCAGGTGGAAACAATTTAATAGTTTCTCAAACTTTTCCAGAAAGTTCTATGAAAGATGGAAAGATTGAAGAGTTTTGGAAGTTTAGTGGAAAACAAGTAGGTGGTAAAGTCACAAGTTAGGATGAAACTCTGTCCAGCAATTTCACATTTTCACAGCAAATTTCAACAAACTACAAAAGCCCCCCAGAAACAGTTGTTCTCGTTTAAAACTTGACTTTAGAGTCATTTATACATTTTAGTCTACAAGTGTTCAACTCAAGTTATGACTGACAGTCATGAAGATGATCAGAAGCAGTGAAGAAGAACCGAATACTTCTGATAAACAATTATTAGAACTATCTAAACAGTAAAGTGAGGATTTTTTTATATTTTATGGATCATTTAACATGTCCTTAAAACTTATTTAGAAAATGCAGCATTCCAAAAATCATAGGCAAAATTGAATAGACATATGTTCTCAAATAAATAATTAGCTGATGAAGTATTAATAAAATCATGAAGATAATGTCAGTTCTTGAGGAGGACACAGTTTAGTTTGCAGGAGGTTCCTTGACCTCAGTTGTGCAGTGGTGCCAACGAAAGACTAGGAGTAATGGCTTGACCACCCATCAGTGTACTGGGGCTGGGCACTATTCTGACCCTGTCCACAATAATTAGCAGTGAGCTGCAGTAATGAAGAGCTTAAGGTCTTGGGGTCACTCCAGTGCTCCACTAGCTAAGCTTTTATTACTTGGAGTGGGTCTTTGATCCCCTTCTAAGGCGAAGACAAAAACCAAAAGCCTCTAAGAAAAGGTCCACACATTAAAGACAGAGTGAAGAGACTTCAGGAAAACGTGTGTGTATCTTATAACTTGAGTTTGTGGAAAAACTGTTGAGGCTTAGCCAAAGTTGAACAAATCTAATCTATTGAGTTATCACAACTACAAATAGTTTCTCCAAACTTTTCAACGGAAAAAATGTAATCATAAACTTAAAATACATGACCTTACGACCCATTATGAGCCATTTTATTTGACTTGAAACAACCGTTTCAGTTCTAACTGTTGGAACAATCTTAAATACAGAGGATAGCCTGAGAAGGAGCATTTAATATCCTTGACACACTAAAATCCCACTCCAACTATATATTTTTTGTATAATTGTTCCCAGTGATATTTTAACTGTGAAGTTTTTTGCCAAAATATAAAAGTGTTTGTCTCTTTTTTAATACATATTTTATACACAGCAGGAGTAGCTCATTATAAATATCATTCTGGGTTGTGGACAGGTCTGTTGACACAGAGCAACTCACCTCCTTCCCGTCGCTGAGAGCTCTGTTTCTGCACTTGCGCACAAGCGTATAGCCTCTTGCTAACATTAGCTGCACAAAAATAATGGCGAGCAGTATCAGATCAATCCAGTCATGCAGTTTTGAGCCAGAATTACAATTCACTACAGCAAGAGTGTTGAATGCTCATCTAACAGTGAGCTGGCCGGGGTGCATTCAGGTGGACGGGAGACTTGGACACACCCATTTCAGTAGCTACGTCACAAGTTTGGGCATTTTCAAGCATCCGGTTTTCATCTGCTCCTGATTTGAATAAAGAAATACTCCAAAACGGTGTTTTAATTGTAAACAATTTTATATAAGTCCTCTATAATGAGAAAAAGTCAGGTTAAAAACTCAAAAAAGATGATTTTCATTGGAGTGAATCTTTAAAGAAATGTCATTGCTGTTGAAAATTAAAAAAACGAATTTTCAGTTGACATAAAGCTCCTCCTAAGCTGTGATTTTTTTATTTCGTATAAAAAATTGCTTTGTTTTTATTGTGCCAAAAAATTTATTTAACATCAAAATATTTCATATTTTACTAAGAAAAAACAAAAACAGATAGCATAATCCAATACAATCACTATACTTTCACACAATCCTGAGAAAAATTTCTAGAAACTGAGTGTCAATATAGGCCTGTACACACACATGCCTGAGCACTATAAATCTAGTCCAAATCTGCAAGAGTCCAAAGGAAGAACTGAAAAACCTCTTGAACAGACCCGGTTACAACTCACACAGCACGGTCTTTTGGTGTAACCAATGTCTTTTATTAATGCACACAATGCTAATCCTATTATACAGGACTTGAACAGATCTTTTGACAAGGCCGCTGAGAACAGATTCAGGCTTTCCATATTATCACCCCTAACAAGCATGGAAAAGAGTTGGACTGCCGTGGCACTTTTCAGCAGCACACAGACGCTCACTCAAGGTATGAAAAGGCTTCCTTACAAAGGTCGAGCTGAATAAGCAGAATGGGCAGTTTATGTTTATGGGAGGGCATGCAGGGGGCATCGAGGGACTAAAAACAGGAAGAAAAAAAGCCTTAAGGGGGGCTTTCAGACCTACTGACGCTTCATGACATGAAGTAATGTGCTGTCAAATAACGGGAATCCCCAGAATATCTATTGAAATATTTACAACACATGGTTATGGTTTCATTAGGAGGATCAAAATATTATGAGAAGAGGAAAATACCAATGTGGCTTCTTGACATATAAAGCATATAAATATTTTTATAAGCAAAATAACTCAGAGAGATCTCATCTACGTTGATCTCTGACAAATTTGGCAACAAATGAAGAAAAAGTCAAATCATATCAAAGTCAGACTTGAACTGCAGCCGGAACCCTGATGAGGTCTGACGTTCACTTAGACCTTTATGTTTAACAAGAGAATCCAGCTGCTCATCTGATGGACGGATTGAATTTGCATCTCGCTCATTTAATCACAGCTGTGACAGAGGGTCAAAGGAACACAGCTGAACTCCAGAGAATCTCAGAAAGAGAATGAAGACATCCGATATTTACTTCATGCATCAAAATTTATTATAGTTTTCACCCACAGAACATGACATAACTACATTTTTAAAAAAAGTCCAGAAAAAGCTACAATCAGCTGTCATATCATGCTGTCTGTGAGACAGCAACGAGGCTTTCCCATGAAACTGAAATAGCAGCTCCTAAAGCGTCTTTAATGAATCAAATTTATTTCACATTGAGCCACATGAAGTTTCCACCTCGATTTTCAGACCCTTGTTAACTACTCACTGTTCAATTTCAAGCTTCATTTAGAAACAACTCCGGGCTTGAATACAAAATAGCTTCATCAAAAACAAGCAACACTTTCTTTTTTTTTTTTCATTGGAAAACATATCTGCACCTTTTTTAGATCTGCTAAACGGGATAGAAGCAGCTATGGTATCCAGTCTAGTAATTAAAGTCAATTTTTGGGGGGAGAAATAAACATACTGAGGGCAATAGAGGATGGCACTCTAAGTTTTATGTAATAACTTAAGTTTTGCTGAGTTTGCATACTTTGAAACTAGACTTTTTGTAACAAATGAGAAGTAACATTTACTTTCAGGTGATGATTCCTCTTTCTGCAATGTCCACTGGTATATTTAAATGGTCAACTTAAAAAAACACAGAACTGAAAATGTTGACCCACAGATGGCCAAAGGTCAAATAAATCCCTGCAAAGAGAAGCATTTTTTTTTTTAAATATAACAAGTTTAAATCTGATTTTGACCCAGTCTTACAGAGTTGTTTGTAAACGGGCACAGAGCCAACAATTATGTCTCTCTTCTTATTAAACAATCACTGTGTTTGCATCTTCACCAACTAGACACTAACCAAAGTTTTTCTATTAAACCAACTGTCTTCCAAATGGGATTCTTGGATGGTTTGATCTTAACTTTTTTTTTTCACAAATACCATTCATACTTGCATAAATAAGTCGCTGTCTTCCGATAATTAACAAATTACTTTACAAACACAATCTGATTTGGCAAATGTAAACAAACAAACATACCATCCTAATGACAACAGAAAGTTCTTCCTTCCAATGGTATGATGAGAAACGAGGTATCGAGTGACACTCTTTTGAATTTCTCTCTTTTAGGAGAAAAAAAATGTGACCGAGCAACATTCTGACAACTTCTGACAACAGTTCATCTATACTTTTAGGATGTTAAACTGATTTTAGACCCACATGGACATAATAAATAAAGTTTTAGAAAATAGCAATTACACATAGTTTGGAGACTCATTCATAAAATAAAAAAAGGAAAGTTTGAAAATGTTTTGGATTAAATTCTGGGAGTCAAAACTCAAAGACAACATACGTGTCCTGGATGATGCAGTGGCAGCCTCTCATTAATAGAGTTTACAATACTGTACTGTACAGTTACCCAGTACTGTAGTGTGATTGACATATTTTACTGTTAAATAAACCTTATGCAGCTCAGAACTGAAAGTCATAAACAAAATGTGGTGATGCAGATGATAGGAATGAGAAAAGTCGGACTGATTCATACACAAACAAGCAGGAACAGTACATTCAGCCAGCCTCCATTAACTATGATGCAAAATCAGTTTCATCCAAAAAATTAATGAGTCACGTCACATAAAGATGTGTACCTGACAACACACATAAAAAATAGAACTGTAAAGAAAAATATTTACAAGGAGATCAGTCTGGATGTTATATATATATATATATATATAAAGCAACTCATAGACCAAAATGTGGATGTAAATAACAAAGAGAAAGAGAAGATGCAGAAAAAGCACATACAATGGCAGTTTTCTATTAGGAGAAAATTACAAAAATAAAAATTAAGAAATGTCTGATAAGTTAACATATTCAATGCAGCACTCAAACTAAAACAAAAATAATGGATTTAAAATGTAGTTCTATTGGAAGAAGAGGCACAAATGTGAGCGTTAAAGCGCTTTCTTTAAATATACATGGACATGGGACATATAGAAGCCGGCCGGGATCATGGAACCGAGCAGAGCTGCATCCACCAACACAATCAATACAATTAACAAGCCTGCTCTGGTCGCGTCTGCAGTACTTACAAAGAAGAGCTTCCATGAAGGTCCGGGCAGGCGCAGAAAAATAACAGCAGACGGAGAAACAGCCGACGTATCCAGATGTGAGCGGAGGATTTAAAGAAAAAAAAAGAAAGAAAAGAGCGCAGGTTGTTGTTTTAAAGGAGCGTTTGTCCGCGCGCTATGAGCTCCTGCTGCTGCTGAGCTCGCGGGGCAGATGAGCTGAATGCGCCGCGTGCGCCACTAGTACAAACAAGCCGAGAGGCGATGACGTCATAGACCGGATGTAAAGCGAGCAAAAGTGGCTACTGGGGCCGCACTTCCTTACAGCTATTAAAAATATATGAACACCATCAAGCTGAGACTGAAAGTGGAAATAAACACGGTAAATATATTAATATTTAAAAAAAGGCGGGAAATGCATTTTTAGGTTGAGCAAAATGAACAAGAAAACAACTGAGCAGGTATAAGGTCCAACTCCAATCATCTTTTGATCTATTTTCAAAGCATTAAAAAAAAAATTAAAAATAACTGTGCCGTTTTTTAGGACAAAGTTCCGGCAGAGCAATGGTAGTTTATAAAAATTAACCTCTGAGTTGTGGGCCCGTCTATCCGAGTAAGTCTGCCCTCATTTCCCATCATCCCTTTGTTTACACGCTCTCCTGCTAGCTTACAGCCCCTCACAACCCCAACGTAACATGAGGGGAGCAACAAAAATGGCGAGTAATGTTGGATTAATCAATTCCAGGGGTGGGCTGGATCAGATACTTGAAGCGTTTTGGTAAGTAACCTCAGTTGAGAAAGAAACAAGATGGAATTTGGACAAAAACATGTTTCCAGGGGAGTCAAACTTAAGGCCCACATGCAGCCTGCCAGATGATTTATTCTGGCACAGTCATGAAGAAAAAAAAATATATAAGGATGTTGGGGGGGGGGCAAGTTTGTAGCTCATTCCTGTGGCAAGTTATGGCTCTTTTAAAAAATGACCCCAATGTGCAATTACGCCACTAGGGGAAGAAAAGGAAACACAAGACCAGCATGACAAGAGATCAAGAAATAAATATAATAAACAATGTAATAATAAGTGATTAGGCTACTAGGTTGGTTGAGGTCTATTTTTTAACTGAGAAAAAAAAAAACTACAGATAACAAGTTGGTTATTTTGCTATTATGTTACTGGTCTGGCCCACTTGAGATCAGATGGATTGAAAGTGGCCCCTGAACTAAAACGAGTTTGATACCCCTATCTAAGGAGAAGCACCGAAATGACAGGGAAATATAAAACTTATAATTTATTCCAGTGAGGTGGCAAGATTAAATGGTTTAAAGGGCCACATGTGGCCCCCGGGCCGTGGTTGACCACCCCTGATCTATTCAAACAGTTTTGAGCCAGATGCCAGCTCAGATGAAGCACTACGTCACTACTACCTCACTGCTGTAGGCATTTTAAAACAGCATTCTTTAGTCTGCTCCTGATTCATAACAATATGAATAAAGAATTACTCAGAAGTGCAATTTTAAGCTTGATGTTCTTTGTATATTTCCTCCATCTTGAGATAAGAACATATTAAAAATACAAAAATACCAATTTTCATTGTAGTGTGTCCTTAAATATTTTAGTTCCTTGTTTTCCATGTTGAGACTCTGTTCAGGCTTGTCAACAATATAAAACAGAGATGTTGTTTTATCACAGAGCTCTGTTATTTCTGGCATGTTCAGCCTCTGACGGAGGTTGGATGGGCATACCTGCCTCTGCTCAGTTTTCAGCATGTTCTGACAAAGAACCATGCTCACCACTGAGCTATGCATGGCTGCACCGACCTTAAAGCTGGTAAGGTATTCAGCAGGACCATGATGAAGAAAGCCCACTGGCCTCCTCCATCCTTGCATCTACAGAGACTGCATGCTAACCAGCTGCAACACACGTTGGGAGGCTGCTAATGCTTCTGAATGCAAATCTGTGAGGAGAATGTGTGAGGTGTGCAGAGAAAATCCACCCCCCTCCTCCATTAAGGACACTCAATCACTAACACCATCATTAGGTATTCCTCATCCACACCACAGGCTGTTTAACACGCTTGCCTATGGAAACAATGAATGTCCCATTTGGTGTAAAATGTTCCAGAACTTCCCCAAGCTATATCAATTAAGTGTAAATGACAGAGAGTGATGTCACCTATAGAAAACTTCTGGCTCAAAAATGAAGTCAATTCAGTCAGCATTTATTCATGATATTGATGTCGGGTTGGTGGAACCAGGAATCGTCAATAAGAAGTGATTGGTCCAAGTCGCTCTGAGTCAACAATTTTATGGCAACCACTCTCGTCAATCAGGAGGGAAGATGGAAGTCCACACCCACACAAAATCTGTCAATCAAACGTTTGACGTGAGACTGCATTTCATTGAGCCACTATATAACTTGAATAGTTATTTAATACCGAAAATATACTATGAAAAACATAGGATTAGCAAGACCAAGCTAAAAAAATGTGTCAGTGCAGGAATAGTTGTTCTGACTAATATAATGACTGAGTAATAGCTGTTTATTTCTCAGTAGAAGTCTAAGGGATTTTGGCTTCTTGGAACCCGCGGTACTTCCTATTTGAAATGCAAGGAAGGAAGGGTTACTCAATCCAGTTCTCATATACAGACAATAAATAGATCCCTAAGAACCATGATTGCACTACTGACAAATAATTCAGTCACACTGTATTCACTGTGACTCATGGTTACCCATATCAGGCAGCTGTCAATAGGGATGCACACCGTGTTCAATTATTCATTATTTGTTGTTTATCTTTTGGCATTCAAGTACTTTCCATGCTGCTGTGTATACTTCTGCATATTATGTAAGTTATTGTTAGCATCTCCATTGCTGCCGTTCATGCCGCATATGCTGCTGCTTGGCATTCTACCTGCTCCTAGAAATACTTTATTTTTGATCGTATGTTGGTTGTAAATATTGCTTTTTTTATTAACTTCCTCTGGAGTTCTGTAACAAAATTGTATCCTCCAAACAGACGCAGTTAAATATTGACTGTCTAATCTTTAAACGGGTTTATCATGAGATGATTTGAAGTGATTGGTGTGAAAGTTTGGGGTAAATTTGTCAAAAACATTCCAAGGAGACACAGAAAAACCTACTCTAGAGCTCCAGTTGTTTTGAAGTCATCCCAGTTAAGGAAAGTGAATGAGAATTAGTTTCAACAGGATAAAGTGAAGGGAGGAAAAAAAGTGAATTTTAAGTGGATCCAGCAGGGATCCTTCAGCTATTGAGAACATGAAAGTCAGGACAATGACCTCAACCCCAACCAAGAAGGCTAACAGCGCCTTCACTCATCAACCTGCTGGGAGCATTCAGAGACGGTCAATGCCCTCTTAGCATTGGATTTCCCGCCCTCTTCTTCTCCTTTAATGACACTTGATTATTTCTTGGGTTTATACTAACTCTCAAAATAAAGTTTCAAAACAAGTGTACTAAAATACTAACAGCATCTTTTAACTGATCAAAAAAGGAAATAGAGTTCATGTGACATGTATGTGACCAGCTCTCCTAATGCATAAATAATGCATAAGTATGCCATTACAAAGAGAGATAAGGGGGGGGTCTGCATTCAGTCCTTCAACTATCCTTGGTCCTCTGGGAGGTCTTTGCATGTAAGAGCTTGAAGGCACTGGACATGGCTACCACCTGGGGCTTAGAATAGATGCCATTTCCCAAGAGGAAAAGTGGAATAGCGTGTGTCTGGAGGACATGTGGCATTGTATGTAATGACCCACTACTTTGGAGGTAGTGAATAAAGGGATCTACTAATAACAAAAAAAAAAGCTAAAGTCAAAGGGGAAAGTTAAAGCAAGCTGTTAAGCCATCTGTTAGTTTTCAAAGACATATTTTTTTTTAATTAATAAGGAATGACTCAATCAATGTTTGATGATCTTGATTTACAGATGCTATTAGAAAGATGTTTATTTTTTTCCACATTACCTACAGATTAAATGAGAAACTTTTGTTGAAACAGTGAAAAATGTAAATGGAAAATGTTTCCTTTTTTGCTAAATTACAGAAGATCATAACCACAAAGAAAGGGTACCTTTAAAAAAGTCACACATACTTTGAATTGCTTGTAAGAGAGAGATCATTTTTAATTTAAAGTAGTATTAGAAACTCTGCGATCAGTTATTTGGAACAGAGTATTTGCTGAGAAGCTGAGTGCACTTTTCCCCCCATTTCCTTAGTAAAAATTAGTAATCATGCCAGGATCAGAGTTCACTGTGGAAAAATCCAAAACAGTCAGTTCAGTAGCTTCAGTGGGAGTTGGAGTCCGAACTACTCCTTCTGAGGATCTGTTTAAGTGGGGGCACGGCCAAACCGAGGCCATACAAAGTCTGTTTCATGTCAAACCAAAACTCCCACTTCACTTCATTTGAAGGATGCACACCATTGGCTTTATGACAGAGGAAAGGTAAGCTTGGTGGACAAGCTCAGATCTGTTGATGTTATCACAGCAGAGCAGTTTGGCTCCAGCTCTTCCTGCCAGAGGCCTTTTAAAGCAAGGCTGGAATGTTATGTTCAGTGGCGTTTACAAATTAGAAAACCTAGTTAACCATTGCACAACAGGTTATTTTGCTTGAAAAGAACTACTTTGGTTATTTTTTGGGGGAAAAAAGTAACTAAGCTCTGTTTACCTGAAATCAGTTTACCTGAAGTCATTTTCTTCACATCTATAAATGCAAAATTAGTAATTTAATCAAAATTCACAACTGATTTAATCTTTTTTAGAAATGTAATTCCTCAAAACTTATGATCAAAGACCCTAATGTCCTTTATTGTGCTGTGTTAGAGTTTTTTTAGAAAGATACATTTTAGATATTTCCATTTTCTTGACCGCTTCTTCCCTTTCGGGGTCGCGGGGGTGCCGGAGCCTAACCCGGCTACTGAAGGGCGAAGGCGGGGTACACCGCCTGAAAAATGGACCTGGAGTGAATCACAATGGAAGTCTACAGTAAAAGGTACCTCAAAGAACAAACCCCTCTAAAAAAGCCCTCCAATAACCAATGCCATTTGAGGATGAGAAATGAACCGCTTCTTTCTACTACATCTTGCATAAGGGGTTCCATCTACTTCTCAACTAAAAGGTGCCAAGGAGAAACTCTCAGACTCATTACCTGCCCACTCAGAGTCAGACAGGGACAGGAAGTGCTGAGTGTTCGCTTGTTCATCCACTCTCGCAGGAGCCTTTTCTACCTGCCCACTTGCTCTTGTCTCTGGGTCTTTACTCTTCCATCTGCACTCCCACGCTTCTTCCTTTGTCGCTCAGGTGCAGATTATTACCCACTGGCATTCTGTGCAGCTGCATGCAGTGTCTGCAAGTAACAGTAGCCTAGAGTTTGTCGGTGCAGAAAAGCATGCGCCCTGCAGGGCTTTCTGCACCCACTGGGAGACAGCAAAGGAATAGCAGATGCATAAACAGTTCCATTCTCAGTTTGAGCTCGGTAAGGCAGTGAGAGGACGGGCAGGAGTTGCTCGTGTGCACTGGAGTGTGAGCATATGGATAAATCGAGTGCCTCGCTACTGTAATTAGCAGACTGTCAAAGTGATGAAGAAATATAGTTTGCGTTGACGGTAAACCTGACCGAATGAAAACGCGGAGAAAGGAGGCAGGTTTAGACAGACGGGGAATTCTGGGTAAACCCATTAGATTGTATGTAATAGAATCAAAAGACTCCTTACTAATTTGAGAAACAGCATGACACATGTTCTAGTAAGATGATGTAGAATAGATCCTATAGTTTAGGACCAAAGGCTGATCTACATTGAATGGCTTTAATCACATCAAATAATTTTGCTTTTGTAAGCCTTAAAGTTTTATAACACTGAAATATTTATACGCTGAAACTGATTAAATGCTGAAGAAGCAGCTGTTTCATTTACTAGGGTTTTTTTGGGGGGAATACGGTACAAAAACTGGGTTCAGACAGATGTAATCGCAAGATCTGTGCATCCATTTAACACAATGGAATGGACAGCCATAATTGTTGCTCAGCTTTGTAAAATTTGGCAGAGCAAAACCACAAATTCCAAAGGTTGCAAGTCAAAACACCCATAGACATGTGTTCTAGCTTGAGGCCACGCCTCCCACTTCTTTAGCAACTCAACAAGTCATGACTGCAGCCTGAGAGGGGGGGGGGTCCATTCATTTTGATGCTAAATTCACTTTATTAGGCTTTTTTCCCCCCTCATGCTCATTGTTCTAGAAACACGCACAGCTGCTTTTGTACATCTATCAACGCAAAATTGACAGTGTAAGCTTGTTAACTTGGGTTCACAGCACTAAGGCAACCGGACACAAAGGTAATTATTCAGATATGAATAATTTATGATTCAAGTGTTTCAGAGCAGCATCAGTCTGTGAGGCATCTGGTGCGTGTTCTTTTTGATTTAGGTGAGTAAACCATAACTGGTAAGACATTAAAGTACCAGATTTGTGTGTTCAATGTGCAAAATTACATACACAGTAAGTTGTAGGAAATTAGTAAAGACTGTTAATTTGAGAGCAATTGTGGTTAACCATTACTGTCATTCACCATGTTTGGAATGAATTTCAGTAAGTTAAAATATAACTTCTGTATTTTTGTAAAACTATTTAAAAAATTAGAGAATGTTATATACATAGACAATAATTTTGAGGTAAATCACAGTCTGAATGTCTTCCTCAGGCATGATCTCACTTTAAGCTCCAAATACAAACCAAAGTAAAACTGTTGATCCCAAGCAGAGCGACTGTCTCACTGCAGTAAATCCTGGCTAGACTGACTGTTTCTAAGGGGACAGCCATGGCTCTAAAACACTTTGCAGAAAACGGACGAGTGGTGTTTAAAGCACAATCAACTGAGAGAAAGTGAACACTGTCCCACTGTCAGGGGATGAAAACATCAAGCTGTTACGAAGGACGGTCTTTTTAGAGAGAAGGCTTTAAAAAAGTGAGAAGAACTACAGATTCTGATCTGTAGTTCTTCTTACTTTTTTAAAGTCTCACAGAATAAGGGTAGGAAGTGATGTTTAGTTGTGATTCTTCTGATTGCACCAGTATGGATGAAGGGGAACGATAACCAAGGCAAGGATAAAAGTGACATTTAGGTTGTCTACCGTCCAAATTTTTGGTGAAGGATCAGATAAACATTGATGGGAAAACAAACTTTTTGACTTTTGAATTAAAGCGCATTTAGAAATGAATTTTGATACAGTAGAATTGGTTCTCCAAATAAACCTTATGATCCTTGCTAACCAAGTTTCTCAATCCACATACTTCCAATGGGTAAAATGTCCAATTTTAATGAAATAAATGAGCAAACTCTAAAATTGTTTTCAAAATATATACATTTTGCTTCAAGCATTTCTTTTAATTTAAGTCTTTCCAAACATTCCAGGTCATAATAATTCAGTTCCACATACATTTCTTTGAAGAGTGAAAGGGGAGAGGAAAACTCTCTCTGAATGAAAGAATAGATAGAAATTTCCCTCTGAACCAGACTCAGGGAAGATGATTGATTGAGGTCTGAGACAAGAGGAAAAAGAGAAAAGGCAAAAAGAAATACTGGAACATCTGTTATGAGACAAAAATAAGTACATTTGTAATTGCAGAAACAAGAAGTAGACAAGTACAGAATCACTTTGTAAGACAAAGAGCTAAGTTAAGAATAGACAGAATGGAACATCTGTTGTTCCATTTAGCGACACATTAATAACAGCAGGAATATGAACACAAGGACACTGGAACCTTTGTTATACCACGACAAACATGCATCTTAGTAATTTCAACAATGACGTTCATTAGCAGATAAGAAAGAGAACTGACAGAAGAAAGGTGTACATTGAGAAGGCTGGAGAAAAATATTTAGATTTTTATTTGATTGGTAAGTAACAGTGAAATCATAAACTCGAATACAACAAACTTTTAGGGATGTTGGTTCTTCCATTTCATAGGTATACCATAGATAACCAATATAGCTGCAGCCAGAAAAATTGTTTCAAAATGACCCAACAAAAACTAATAATTTCCATGACAACTCAGTGATCATATCTCGCACAGACATTAGGGAATCCTCTTCCCTTGAACCTGAGGCAAATCGTGAAGAGACAGGTGTTATATGTCTCGTGCATGACTTTTAACTCTCCAGTCTGAGTTGCCTCACATCTGTTTTAAGGTTTGCTCAAGATCGCAATCCTGTCAGTTTAAAAAAAACTTGATGGTTTGAAATAACAAAATAGAAGAACTGGAGGTTTCCTTTACAGTAACCCCAACCCTAAAACCACCAAATGCTTAAATATATATTTACACAAAGGAAAAACCAGAATAAATATTTTTAAATAACAGGATCCAGTTAAGAACACTGATAGCTTATACAAATATGATACAGAGATAGGGTTAAAGACCTGACTACATGTCTACCACCACGTTCTGAATGGAGGCTTGTAAATGACGTGTTATAATAGAGAAGTCTTTTCACTGGAAATGAGAATGCAATCATCTAATGATCTTATGATCCTTTTAGTACATGACATATACGGTACAATTATGTTGGTGTATGTGCAGTAAACAATGTATGAAGAGAGTTTTAAACTTGAAAACAGCCTCAACAAGGTCTGACGACCAAATCCAGTAGAAAATGGACTACAAATCAATTTTGTCCACGTAAAATGTGTTTATGATCTTCATAAAACACATATGGATACAACACAGTTATATACAGCACTATCTAAAATACTTCCTAGATCCTTTTGAATCCATCACAGCTCCCTCTGAGAGGATTTGTAAGCCAGTCCTGAGTCGATTTCAGCCTCATTTCTACAAACAAGCTGTGCACAGTTTATCATGAGCCTAATAACGATATCAGTTCTTCTGCTGGGGTGTAATTAGTCTAGTGAGGCGAGATTTATCGAGTTGATTGATAGAGTTGGTGATCACAATCCCATCTGCATACACACAAATCTCCTGAACTAACAACAAAAGTCATGTTCACGCAGAAATGGAGAATATATTGACTCATTCTTGAAATGCTGGATGAGCCTTTGAAGCACAGAAGTCTGCTCTGTGCATTGCTGCGAATCGGTTGAGACAAACGGGTTATTGAAGACAGACTTCTTCCAACACACTTAAGGGAAAGAATCTGTGCATGAACTAAACTTTGTTATGTGCGCCATAAGCTGTTCAGTATAGTTTGATGAGCATTTTCTTTAACAAATTTCTTTTTACAGAGAACTGATATAAAGAAACAGCAGTAACAAGGAATTCCCTGTTGTGTGTTTGCATCACCAGTATCTGGCCATCAAAAAAAATAAAAATAAAAAATAAGGTTACAAACGTCGAGAACTCACAGTCTACACCTGCAAATGAAGAAAGACATTTACAGCAAATTGGATCAGGGATCTATCCAAACATAAAACAACATAAAAAGATATTTCTGAATCAAGTTAGGCCATTACTATCACACAAAGTTCAGCTTTACTAGAACTTACTTTTTATGTTTAATAGCACAAGGTTCAGTTAATTAAACCCATTGTTTTGAATTTTTAAAGACTCACCAATTTGGAGGGGAATTGAGGGCAGGGTTGCTCTGCACCAAAGGACCCACCTACAACTCCGAGGTAAATTTTTAATGAACTACTGCTGCTCTGCAGAAACTAGGTTCTAGAATACGTCTTTTTTTAATTCTGGCTAAAAACAGCTTAGTCATGGTGAAAAGGCCACTGGAAACTATTTTAAAATAGATTAAACGATGATCAAAGCGCTTCAGGTTCCCCTAAATTATATTTATTTTCAAAAAGGATTCTGGCGATAATCTACTGGAGTTTATTTATTTATTTTAAAACATTCTGTCTGGTCTTACTTTCAATTATCTTTGATAAAATAAATAGAAGGTGAACTGTTCAACAAAAAGCTTTTCTTTTTGCCAATTTAAAGTCAATAATTGACCTCTTTTTGTCAACAGGAAGTAAAAAGACTAACCCTAATCCTAATAAATGCTCTATACAAACAGGAGGACCTAAAAAAAGTTCAGGTACGGAGCTCCATTAGGTAGAAGTTAAAGGATAACAGTATGACATTTATGAGGGATAACTGAGTGGACATCTCTTCTTATCATTTAACTGCTACTTCTCATCCAATAAACTGACATGAGGCCACAGAGGCAGAGTTAAAGCCCAATAGTATTGCTCTGCTCAAGAACTGGCACGGTCAGATTCTAACTCATGGCGCTCTTCCGGTGACAGACCCACATAGAGGGTGAAAAATGTGGTACAGTAGAATAAAATGAGGTTTTGATCCACTATGTAGCCTTCAGCGCAGCTGAGCATGCTCAGTAAGCCTGCCAGAGGGCCAGGCTCTTTCTCTGGCCTACTTCTGATAAAACCAATAATGTCATAGAAAGTTTCTCTGCAGAGGGTGGATGAATGAATGTGTGTCAGTGTGTTATTTAGCTGAGCTAGTAGACTGTAGATGAAATCTCCAACTTGATTATGAAGAAATAATTCCTCCTCTTGGGCATAATTGTGGGAATTACTGGGTATTAGTATCTGTCAATAATGTAACAGCCAAGTTGGACGACGTGCAGTCCATAAAGGCCCAGCTGCGCAGCCGAGGAGAAAAGAAGTGTCATCTTAAATCAGCCAAAAGATGGAGGGAAAGACGGCCTGTAACTGGCAACATAACAAACTGCAGAGCAAGATCTCTTGAGCTCTAGTTCCTCTCATCTGCAGGCAAAGATGTGAGCAAAGAAGGGAGGGAGGGGGGGTTGCAGTACAGCCTCACCCACTTCAGTGGAGCAGATCACAGAAAAGATGACCAACGGAAATGGGTCATCCATAAGAGCGACAGGCCGGGAAAGAAAGGAGAAGGGGAAGTCAACGTAAACAGAAATCTGGAGTAAAGAGTGTTTGTTGTAGCCATTGACCTGACCATGCACATTTACTATTAAGTACTTTATAACTAACTAGAATGAGAGTTTTCCAGGCTAAAAATAAAACTGAACTGCATAGAAAAAAATCTTACACTATCCTTAGGATTTACAGAAAAACAAGTGACACCAAGTTCTTATCTATGATTAAAACCATCTTAGGCTGACATACTTAAAAACAGAAATTGGTAAATGTGTTTTTTGTATCCTAAAAATGTACTAGAAAAATCAGCTTTAAAGTCCCACGCCAACTTTATATTTTTTCTATTGTAAAATTGTTTCCAGTGGTCTTTTAATTATCATTATGCAGTTTTTAGCCAAAACCATAAAGTCTACAATTTTTAAGATGTATTTTCTTCAGGAGCTCATTAGAAAGTTGCCTCTGAGTTGTGGGTGAGACTGTTGGCACGGATGTAAGCTCCACTAATTTCCCATCAACCCTTTGTTTCCACTCTCTCCCACTAGCTATAGCACCTCACAAGCCCAAGCTAACATGAGTAGCAAAATAACAGTAAGCAATATCAGAGCTAGCCGTACAGTTTGGAGTCAGATGGCAGCTCAGACGGTAAATTTAAAGACGTATATGGATCTATGTGTCTTCCAGTGGATGCTTCAGAATTGTAGCGGAAAAAGAAGACTTTGGTCCGCCCATGGAAGTTGCTGCATCACAAACTTTTTCACACCGCGGTTTTTCATCTGCTTCTGATCTAACATGATTTGAATAAAGAAATACTAAAAAATACAGTTTCAATCATAAATTATTTTATACATGTCCTCAATTATGATAGAAATGCTACAAGAACATGCTAATAATGTGTTTTTTTATTTGAGTGGGTCTTTAAAAAAGTTGGTACTAGCTACAAGCATAAACTTCTATTCATCCATTCATCTTGAAAACCCACGGAATCCCTTTTGGGGTCATGGGGTTGCTGGAGCCTATCCCAGCTCCTGTTGGGCAAAGACGGAGTACACCCTCGCTGACACATTAGATCTTAATCTTAAGTAAATACCTCCAAAACTTTGGCCTGACTGCTGCCTCATCTGCAGACTTCATCTAAGTCAGCAGATAAACGGAACACAGACAAGCAGAGGCAGACCGGGAAAAAAAAGAATGCTGATTCAGAGCGTGATTGCTCCACATTCATAAAACGCCATATGTGTCAACAAATCTGAACATGTCAGTAAAATGAAAATAAGATGGGTTGTGAAGTTTCCATCGTGGTAAAATGTAGGGGGGTACGTGAGTCAAAGGAGCTCAGAGTAGATTAGCTCATCACTGACGTAGATTGAACCTAAAAGACAAAATGCTCTCTCATGGTTGTAGAAATGTCTTCATAGCTTTTATTTGTGTCCATTTATTAGCTTCAACATAACACGTTTGCACATGACGCTGTATTTACTAGGCTCTGAAGGCTCCATAAGCTGACTCACCAACCGTGAAGCAGCTAATTACAACACTGACGCGTGTTTACTCTGACATACCTCTAAGTCCTTGAATACTACACCTGTATTTATGCCACAGCTGACAGCTGCTAATGTTGGTATAATGGTGACGATCTTCAAACAAACCAACACGTCCTCCACCTCTGCGCCGGGAGCACTACCTCCTCCAGCCAGAAGCACCGCCTTGTCCTGGATCAGCCGAACTTTTCATCATCATCATCTTTTTTTTATTGGTAATCTCCTCAAGTAAGCACAAAAAATAATCGTTGTGCCCTTCTTTATGTTGGCTTGGGGGCAAAGTAAGACTGTGGAGGTTCTGCCATCCGGTTTGGACATTGATTTCACAAACCATGCTGATCCATATCTCAAATGGGGCCAATCAATGTCTCTGGAAATACTGGGTAACTGGGGACAGCTTTCTGTGTGAGTATGTAGTTAGTAATTCAAAAGTTTGGTGCAAGAATATTTGGAGGACGTTGCAACGGGTTAAATGGTTTTCAAAATATCAAGAGCCTTAAAAAATAAAGCAGAAAGTACAAAGAGGTAGGGAGAGGCCACATTTTGATCTGTTGTACAAGGAGTGTCTCTGCTAAGTTCCCCTGTTGAGATGTTTCTAGGTGCAGCTGCATTATTCTAAACCTCTGAGGAAAAAAAAATGTCTCAGCACACCTACGACCAAGGAGTGAAGCCCAGCTTATTTTATGTCAATTGTGAAAGCGTGGTTTTGTGTCACTGGAGCTCAACAAGCACCCCGATCACCTCCAGTGAATCTGTGGGCTGCAAGTCCCTCTAGTTACAGCCCTCTAACAGCTGCGTGAGTCAGGTGTTAAGTTGAAAGAGGTCACAAAAGCAATAATTCAACATCCGACAAACCCCAAAGGTTCTAAGGAGCAGGGAACGACTCGAATTGAGAGGGGAGCTTCATTACAGCTTCATTTCAGGGCTCCGTTATTGCACTGTAAAATAGCAGGAAGAATTGTTCCCGGATCTCTTATGAACACCTCAAGGTAAATTGTAGCTCTAAATCCTTCTCTCTGCAAAGGCGTGTTTTTTCCAAGTGAAATATGCCCTTCACCATCACTTAACTGGATCAATATGATATAAAGAGTGATTTGTGTGTGTGTGTCTTAAATGGAGACAATACAGTTGTCTCTTTCACAGAATTGACTGCAAAGAGGGTTTACTGGAGCTGAAACCCAACACTGCCCCCTAATGGAAACACCACTCTGTTACAATATAATCAATCAAAAAATCAGAGAACATGGAATCAAGTCAGACTAAAACAATCCAGGAAAAAAATATTCCAACATTCTCTTCAAGGCGTCTTGGTTTATACTGAATAAAAAACACTCACATAAACTTTTGTGCTAAATTCCAACAATAGGATTGAAGAGGACAGTGTGAGGTTTGATGTCACTTTATTAAATGCTTCACAAAAGTCAAAAACATCCTATTCAAAAACAAAAATATATATATATTTTTTGTATGTGAAAAGTTTGTGCAAGAGGCTGTGCAACAATAACGCCCTCTGCTGGGGTGCAGCAACAACTAAAGGTGCTGAAAGCATTTAGGTTTAAGCAAAGACATAATAAATAAAAAAATATGAATGAATCGCTAACAGAAGGCAGCCCATATGCACATCTCTCTGCTTTAAGATCAGTTTTTTTCTAGGGTTCTTTTAACATTTTAATCTGTTTTTTTAATTGATTTTTGTTAACTTTGTGTGTACTCATTTGTTTTTGCTTATTTTCGAATAGGTTCTTGGTTAAGTACTTTGAAATGCAGTAACTGTATGTACTCTACTACATAAATAAAACTTGATATGATCAAATGTTATGCCTGACACTATCCAGTAAATGAATAAACATTGGTTTGTTCAGGAACTTGCTTCAGTAAAGTTATTGATGCACCGTTCAAAAGCACGAACAGCTCGATCCTTCAGAGCTTCTGATGTCTTTCATGTCTTTTTCTCTATGATATATTTATGCATGCATAATGCACACAGATGCACAGCGATTATTTACATCAGGAAAATAAGACAAGCAAATGTTTAAATCTCATTGTCAAACATTAGACTCCCATCAAAGAACAGCCAACAGTGAATTATTGATGCTGGCTTCAATCAGATGAGAAGACCACAAAGTGAATCTGATCAAAGTGTCTTTAAACTGCAGCTCATTCTGCAAACAGCTGCGCTGGAGGAAAACAAAACAAGAGCATACATTATTTCACATTGGAGCAGAGAAGATTTAAAAACATAGACCCCTCCATTACTTCATTCCTCATGGCAATGCTTAATATGTATTTTTTTAAATGGCGTATACTTGCATAGCGCTTTCCTACCTTCTTGGAAGGCCCAAAGCGCTTTACAGTCCCAGTCACCCCATTACACATTTGTGGCAGCTCAACTCCCAAACACTGGCACCAACCTTCACCCAGAGGCAATCTGTGGTTCAGTGTCTTGCCCAAGGACACTTCGACACACATGGGTCAGCAAGGAGGGAATCGAACCCACTATTTTCCAATCAGGAGTTGATCGCCCTACAATTGCACCACGGCCACCCCTAAAGTTTTAGTACATGGAAACAACAAAAACTTGACTCTGAGCAGGCCAAATAGATTTTCTTTGTTTTTTACTGCAGAAATGCATATATACATGTCAAATATACCAAATATATATATACGTATATATATATATATATATATATATATATATATATACACGTAAACAAAGCAAAGACGAGGTCAAAACAATTTTTAAAGTGCAGTTAAAAAAAACAAGGTGAACCTCCACTAAACTGTAAATAATGTTGAAAGAATTTTTTTTAACAGGTAGCACAATTATGTGTCCTAACTCATGTTTGTTTTAAATGGCCTATATCATACAATTGTATAGTAAAATTTATCTATAATATATTACCTTTGACACGCTGTAGAACGCTTTCAGTGAAATATGAGTTATTTTCGTGAGCTCCTTTTCCTACCAGAAAGTAAGCAACTCGATCTCTGAAGCTCCGCCTTTCGCTCATTGTGAGTCTGCCTTGGTAGCATATCTGCATTCCGCCCACGAAAAAGTTAAAATGAAACTAAATTGAAAGCGTTTTGCAAATCACCACTAGCTCCGCGGAGATACCACCCGGTTTCTCTACGTGTGTGTTTGCCTGGGGGAGGTGCTGGCAGGGCAGACTCTTCCTGGAAGAGGCTGTTCCCCACGTTCATACGTATGAACGTGGGGAACCCAGTCATTGTGTGAATGCATTCAATGCATTCACACTATTGAGTTTCTTCATTTCCGTTTTCTTCCG
>NC_050517.1:15469873-15472646 GCF_002922805.2 Oryzias melastigma
GCTGGGGTTGTGGTGAGAGATTAACATTTTGAAATACTTAAAAGCTCAAAAGAGTTCAATTTAAAAGACGTAGGCCCTTTAAACCAACAATTTTAAAGCTATTAACCTTTTTGACTCCCTCACTTTGAAATTTTGAAAGAAAAATATACAGGTAAGTGTCATTGCTACATCATTAAAAACAGACAATTTGATTGGCTCACACACCGGTGAACCAAACTAAATGAAGACGTGTTCATCTTAAATCAAAATGTTCAGTTATTTATTTCAAGCAACTTCTTTCTTCCATCGCCCAGAAGCTTTTCTGCTTCTTGTCTGAGAGTAAGGTAAGAAAAACTAATGTAGAATGATAAAGGAACAGCTAGTTACAGCCTAATAAGCACTTAGCATGTGGTAGCCAAACTAGTCTGTACTCTTTTCATTATTTGTCTTTTTTATCTTCCCCTTTCCAACAGGAAACCACAACAAAGACAGTTGGAGGCCAGTCAGAATAAGCCACAATAACTTCGTGAGGGGTACTGAAACGCCGCTGCTGTTCTCCAGGCCTCAGCTGTGCCTTAAAAACAAACACAGGGAAAGGGCACACTGACATGCTGCCAGTAAGTAAAGAGCAAATGGCTTTCAGACCTTAGGGTTTCTCAGAGCTGACTTTCTTGTTCAGTACTGTACTATTCAAGCTGTGGGAGTGTCCACTTTTACATGCTTTTAATCCATCCCACTGATGTCTCTATTATGACTTTACATGTATATAATTAAATAGTGATATTTTACTGAAAATTCTAATTAGTAAATCATTATTTTATGTTAATTGATATTTAAGTATCTAATTAATGTAGAGCACTGGGTAAGAACTTTAATTCACAACTTAAAAAAAAAAAAACTCTAAATGAAACCAACGGAATCATCGTAAAACCTTGGATTTATTGAAGCCATATGCAGCAAACAATCATGATGTGACTTTCCACCCACCAGCTGGCATTAGGCTGCATCACTTTAGAACCCCTGTCTGTGACATAAGCACAACCAAGGGGAAAAAGCCCTTTAATAGAAGGTGTCCTTCAGGGAGCTCCTAGTCCTCACGGAGCCTCATAGATTCCTTTAACCCTTTAAACCGGGAGCTAGTGATCTATTGTTGATGTTCTTTACAATAACTCTTTGACCAGTTGCGCTCTTATTGTCATTCCAACAAATTCTGAAGCTGAAAAAAATCAGCTTTACCCTGATATGAAATACTTTCGCAGAAGTAAAGTGTTTATTAAATTAATGTAACCCAATGCGTTCAGAAGTTGAGAAAATCAGCTTTACACCAATATGTAACACTTTACAATAGTAAAATAACTGTGGTCCAGAGGAAGGGCGGTCAACCCCTGATTGGAAGATTGCAGGTTCAATTCCCGCCTTGGCCATCTGTGTGTAAAAGTGTCCTATTAAGCAAGACACTGAACACTACCTTGTCTTTGGTGGTTATAGGTTGGCGGCAGTGTTCATCAGCTGAGTAGCCATCAATATATGAATGGGACTGTAAAATGCTTTTCAAGAAAGGTAGAAAAGTGCTATACAAGTTTATGCCATTTGCCATAAAGCTGTTCGATATGTAATTCCCTGTAGCTGGGGACATCTTTGGTGTCACAGTATCAAATTGCTTGGACTGACGGTTCTGTAGACAGAATAGGAACTGGTTCCAAACCAACCCCCAACCTTCCAAGGAAACCAGGTAGCACCAAATGTTGCAGTTCCAACAAAAAACATATCCAGAAGGGAGTAATTCTTCATTGATTGAGTAAGATTTGATTGATTAAATCGGGTTTATATTTTTGATATAAATTGCTATATTTTCTATTCATGACAAGTGTGGGTTCTTAAATTTTATTTATTTATTTATTTTTTTGTATTGACAGGTGAAGGAGCAAACAGCCTCAAACTCTGCTTTTTCCACCCAAATACCAAAGCAGTTGAGTCTATAGGAGTATACTTCTATTTCTTTTTCTCAGTTTCAGGCTTCATTTAAAGATTATCCATTGAGTTTGATATATCTATGTTACAGACAGATTCCTATTTGATTTCTCCTGCTGATTTGTCCAGTGTTTTAAATTTTAGATCTCCTTTTTTCAAGAGACATTTACAAATGCTGCCAAAAAATTTTTTTTAAATGGATCAAAACGACCTTTTTGAAAAGTAACCTTTAAAGTAAGAAAGGAGGGAAAGACAGACAGAAGCTTTCAACTCTGCTGAACATTTCAAAAACACAATGCCTTGTCATGTCACATTAGGAAAAAAACAGATGAAAATTTCTCAGCTGGTAAACAGAAGTTGATTTCCCACAGACCCCAAAAGAAGATTTCCCCAAGGACCTCCAAAATCCTTTGCTGTATGGTGTTTGATGAAAACTGCAAAGATGGAGACTCTAGTATTACTAAAATAAACCTGTGAAAGTGTGTGATATTATTAAGCTGGTCAGCAGAGCACTGACACTAGTTGCATTGTGAAATTCTATTTGACCTGGTGCATCCTTGCCAATGGCAACAACACATGATCTCTGATTCTTAAGCAACTTTTTTAAGACAAAACACAAAAAATAGTCATAAAATGTAGAGAAACATGTTTAGAAAAAGATTAGTGAAAATCTGTCTTTTATTTGTAGCCATGATGTCAGACTAAGAGAAGCATAATTTGTTTTGGTTGTTGTACCAAAAAGTGTTGCTTATTTTTCATGAAATGCACTGAAAGTTACAGCAGCATTAATTTATAGATAAGCAATAACTGACACTAGAAGTAA
>NC_050517.1:15472721-15478957 GCF_002922805.2 Oryzias melastigma
TATGTGTTCTGTTTTAACAACACGAAAGATTATGTGACCAACAAGCTGCTCTGACTGTGCTTATCTGACACTACAATAGTTTAAGTTAGAAACAAGCTTAAGACTGGTATTAACTTGCAGATGTCCATCAAATACTGTAGTAATATTTCTGCGTCTTATGCTAATCCCTTAGCTAATTTGTATGAACTTCAGTAAAAGCCAATACATTAAAATGATCTACATGTCTATCATCAAGACTTGAACACATAGATGTCTGGGAGTATTTTACAAAATGAACCTTTTAAAGGGGCCATAGCACGAAAATTCTACTTTTGAGGTTTTAAGTGCATTATACTGTTCATTCATCTCTATAAAGAACCCCAAAGCGGTATTTTGATCCATTCATGCATTTAAGAGTAATCCTCTAAAACCTGCAGCAGCCCCTCCCATACCCATGAGAGCGAGCGGGTGGTATCGTGCTGACATCAGCATGATGTGAACCGCCTCCTCCAGGAAGAGTCTGCTCTGACAGCACCACCCCCAGTCTAACACAACATGCAGTTTTCCCACAGAGCTAGTGGAGATCAGCAAAAAGCGTTCATTTTAGATGCAGAATACCGTATATCTTCCAATTGTGTCCTGTCTTCTTGTGAACCAGTGTAGCGATGGCCAGGCCCACTAAAGGCAAATATACAGTATGTGCATTTATCTTTCAAGAGATCTGGACACTGTTTATTAGGAACAAACTCAAGAAAAATAACTTATAATCCATAAATAAATTGTTTTTTTAGAGTTCCAAATGTAATATATGATCATATACATGGATATAGTTCACTCTGAAAGGCTTAAAAAAATCATGGTATTGTCCCTTTAAAGCTAATGTGAACATGGCACAAACAAAGATTGGGTTAATAAAATGGTCAGAAAATGTGCTTTCATAAAAAATAAATGTGTTATTAATGAAGATTATTTGAGTAATTAATCTATTTCAAAATTGATTTAATTGAAATTTACTCTGATTATCTTGTGAGATGGAATCTAATGGATTCAGGAGTTTGATTTCCAGCTTTACAGCTAAAAACAGGGATGTTAGAGGAGCAACAACACAGTTAATTGTTGTTTATCCCAATACAAATGTGGAGTCACAGCTGAGTCACTGTCTCCTTAGGTTAATATCTTTACAGGCCTGAAGAAACAACATTTTCTCAACACAGCTGTTCTACCCTGTAATGACAATCCAACAGCACGACTTTCATGGATAATTAACCACAAGAAGTGCTCCGACCAGAAAATGAGGACAAATCCAGACTATTACCCCTTTTTTATACACGGTATAGCTGAAACATTAATAGTTTCATCACTCTAAAAACTGACATCATTCTGTCTTTCAAACATAGATCACTTTTACATTACTGTGCCTCACAGATATTTAGTCGGACTCGCATCAATTGGAAGTGAATTAGGCAGGATTTGGATTTCAACAAAAGATACAACTCTGCAAGTAATTTTTTCACTGAATTGAGTAAATGATGCACAATCAGTGTAGAAAATTTCAACTGTGATATCATTTACTCTATTGTTCAGGCTGCATAACACAGACCACAGAAACACGTACAGAAGAAAGTACCTCAAAGGCCAATTATAACCATAGAACCCTTGGGATACTCTCTCAGTCATCTCTTCAAATAGGCTGATTACAGTGAATGCATCGGTCACTGCACCAGCAAACTGTGACGTCAGTGCTGCAGCACTTTGATGTGTTTAAAATCTACTGCTGCCAATGGTAGTTCTCCTCCTAATCAGTAGGGGTCACCAGAGAAAAGACTGTCATTTAGAGCAAATGTTTAGGAAAAAGGATGATACAAATAAGCAGCTGGAGATACAAATCAGTTTATAGACTTAATTAAACTCAGGTTTTAATTGATCAATGTAATGGGTATAAGAATAAAGTAATGGGATTACTGAAATATTCTTAAATATTTTTCATGAAGACTTTTTCATCAATGTTTGGTACTTGTAGGTTGCTTTGCTCTCTGGTTCACACCAAACAGTTCAACTGGGTTTAGTTCTTAAGAGTTGACCACGCTACATGTTCAAGCTTAGTATCTTGTTCTTTCCTTTTTTTCTCTTTGACATACCGTACTTCTTGCATGATCAGCTGATTCACAGAGAAAAGGCGGCATTTCACCGTCTTTTTCTCCAGAGGTAAACGGGTGTAGTTATACAAATCTGAACACTTGTTAATATGGACTTGACAGAAATAAAACGATTAATATTGTGTGTCCCATTTGAAGCTCACTTGCACAATAGACTGCTAGACAATTACAGTTTATTTGCATTTAACACCTTAAAAGCTGTTAGTTCAGAAAAGTTTTTAAAATATAATTTTTGAAAGAGTTTTCTAAAGTTTAGGAAATTTCCGCTTCCGGCTAGAGATTGGTTTTGGCACCATCTTGCGTGTGACCAGAAGCCCTTAGTTTTTACAGCGTACAAAGATTCTGCACAATGAACTAAAGATTTCAAAGATGTGTTTATTGGTCATTAACACTTTCCAGTCTTCAGTAGTCCAGGCGTCGTGTTTCTTGGCCCATGAAAGACTCCTTCTTATCCTGACAAGAAGCACAACGAGGCTGTTGTTTTACTTGTTGTTCCGTAACTCAGCTATAAAGTAGGTGTTAACTTTCAGAAACATGTACCCTAATTCATTTGTAACTTTGGCTCTGCCAGACATCTTTCTGTCAGAGTTTCTACCAGAGTCTCAGCACCTATTGATAGTAAAACAAAAGATGTTCTCACAGACTCTTTGACAGTCTTTGTAATTTTCCTTTAAGAAACACTAAGAGTTTTCTAGTTTTATAATACACTTGACTCTCTTCCACTGTTACTTGCCTTTTTCTTGCTATTTTTTAAACAAAACACAATTTTCACCTGTTTTCCAGCTAAAGGTTTAAAACCACAGTGGGTCCCAGGCAGCAATACTTTTATACAGGCAGAGAAGGTTGAACCGAGAACAGCTGAAATAGCAGTAGGAATAACTTTCAAGGTTTGATCAACCTCCATTGCACATAAAAAGCTTTAAATTGAGTTCCCTAGAAAATGTCTTTTTTGAGTAATTCTGAAAAGTAAATAAGATTTGGGGAAGCTTACTTTTTTTTCTCTCCTTTATCTGTGGCAGTTTACGACATACTTTTGCATCATTTGAGCTATTCACTGGACTTCACCACCTTGACCTGAAAAAATTATAACTAGGATGCTGAACGCTGTTGATTAGTAGTATTTTAAAACAAGAAAAACCCTTATATAGGACATTTTACAAAAGGTAAGACAAAAGTTAAGAAATTCATGATCAGACAAAAAACACATCACCTGCCTACTTAATTTTCATTAAAAATGTTCAAGTCTGACTAATAGGAATTTTAAAGTAGACTGCTTTGAATTTCCAGCTAGCATCTTTTAGAATCTCCGTGGCAAAAACAGAAAACAGTGTTTCAGTTACAGAAAATCATTTTTTATCATCCTTAAAGAGTGTGGGTATCTCAAAAGCAGCGGTATTGGTCATTAACTTCTCTTATTTTAGTCCTTGTAACGCTGACTTCACAAAAGCTTGGCATATTAGCAAGAATATATCAACTCACATTGTTACCTTCCAAACATTTATGACTCAATAATTATCCAAATGCACAGCAGCTGTTTCAAAGAAGTAATACAAATAAATCACAGGACCAACAATAAGAGCTTAACAAATTAGGTATCATTTGTGGCTCTGAAGGAGTGAAGTGTGTCTGTAAGCATAAATTATGAAGTGTGGATTGAAAAGATGCATGTAGTTATCTTTTTTAATCATAAACAATGTTCAATAGGAAGGTTTTTGGGAACCAAAGTGTATAGAGAAATCATTAGAATTAATAATAATATATAATATATCTATTTGATAAAGGCTGGTGAGACCTTTCAGCATTTTTTTTTTGCTCTATTCTATTCATTTCAGTTTTTAAGAAAAAGAGTAGGCACAAAAATCATAAACCCTAGCAAGAGATCTGTATTTGAATCACTGATTGATTTGACAATTATACATTATTAACTGCTCATATGTTTTACAGGCATACATTACTCGTTGTCCTCTTTAAATAAATGTTTTAAAGCTTTTTCATTCCAGCAGATTTTAATTGGTGAAATAGTAGTTTTCAAAAAAAAAGTAAAGTTACCCTAAGGAAATGTAAGGATCACATTGGTTGTTTAAGATGCTTTTTGGATTTTCTACCTGATGTCAGTGAATGGATCAAAAACAAGAAAATCTATAAATCAACACTTATAAAAGTGTACTGGAAAGGGTTCTTTAAATAAATAAATAAATAAATAGATTTTTCCATGCCCTCATTTCACCGGGTAAATCCCTTTTTTATTTTATCAGCTTGCCAGTTTTAACATTGTGATATTTCATAGTAACGAGTGAGCATCTGGTGTACACATTTACACTGTCAAGCTTAATGACTAATGAGGCTTTTTTTCTCTTTAAACGATAAAAACAAATAGAGTAACACACGACAGCTCAAAAAACAATCCACTTAAAACTTCAATGCTCAAAAATTTAGCCAAAGATGTTTTTTTTTTCTTTTTGTCTGGATCTCAAAGCTTTGCTGTTTGGCATTTTTAAACACTCCAAAACTCCCAAGCTCAGAAATGATGAGTGGGTGTAAATATTCTTGTGAGAATCATTCCACCTAATTTAAACACTAAGAGATGTGACATTTTCTGTTTTGTTCTTGTGGAACTTAGAAATTGGAAAGGCGGAAAATAAAATTAAAATGAAGGATTTAACCAAATTCATTCATGATGAACTTTCAGGAAATCCTTGGCATGCATACATTTGAAATGACGTTATGGAAGTTTTCTTAAAATGATTTGCATATTTTTTTTAATTAGGGTCTGTGCTACCTAGACATAAGGGTGGGGTCATCTGGACTAGGGCTGGACAATATGGCAAAAAATAAAAAATTACAATTCAATATGATTATTTTCAAAACAAAACATTAAATAAAAACAAAATCAATTGTAACTTCCGTAGGAGTATTTAGTGAACTTCCAGTAGGGGTCCTACTGCAGAAATACAGGAGTTTGTCTTTTTCAAGGTGTGTGAGGGGGGTGTACACAGTTTTTTGTGTGAATTGCAGCACCAAGGTGGGAAAGCTGCATTTGTTCTTCAGCAAGCACCACTAATATTTAAGCCAGACCACCCCTTCCAATTGAGCGGCGTTTGTTCTCACCGCTGCAGAGACGCATTGCATTGAGCCGACGGCTGATTAGACTGATGGATCACTGCGAGGTGCAACCATTAGTGCGGTTATGAAGCCGCTGTCAGCTCTCTTCCCGCTCTTGCCCCATCTCTCACAAAGACTCCAAGTGGAAAAAGGCTGCGAGGAACAGGCAGGGCTTGGTGCAACACCCAGCTCGCATCCAGCAAGAGCAGCTGTGAAGGAAAACCCTGTCTCCCACTGTGTGTCCTCGTGTCACAAACATCTGTGCAGAGAAACAGCGCCTAATAGCACCTTATGGATGACATCTGCCTGAAAAACTGGACAGAAATCTAGACCAAAGAAAATAAATAACTATTGAGTCCAAGGAAGCATAACTCTCCATTCAATTAGATAAAAGTACAAACTAATCCTTGTAGAAAAAAAATGATAGTTCAGTTTTAGGCATCCAGGGAGGCATAATATCGTCTATATCTAAAATGACACACTTATAGATGCAGGGCATCAAACTATTGACAGACTGAACCTGTCAGGCTGATCCATCCCTCTGACAGAGAGACAGATTAAATTCCTTGAATTAGATAGAAAGGAAATAGGCAACAAAATGTAATACTTGGTAATAAAGTAGGATATTTTTTTTTGTCCTACATTTATCTCTATTGTAAAAGCATATAAGTGAGAAGAAGGGTGTATCTACAGAGAAAAGGCTTAAAATGATACAGAAGTATTTAAGCAGAAAACACCAGAGAAAATATTGTAAAGACAACTGATTTTCACAAAAATCTAATTTGAAAAGCAATTGTCCCGGCAAATAGAGACAGGTAAGACTCTCCCATTAAGACAACAGGGGTCAACTCAGATTATCGTCAAAACTGTGTGTTTAGCACATTTATATCTAGAGTCTCGATCAGCTCTTTCTGAATTACCAGACCTCAAAAACAGTTTACATGATCTCTGGGATGCAGGTCATACATTGTCCTTTTAAGCCACTAATAGTGACTAAGG
>NC_050517.1:15479052-15600501 GCF_002922805.2 Oryzias melastigma
TAAACTTGTGCAATGAATGTACACCATCAATCACTAGCGGAGTGTACTTAAAGGAAGACTCAGCACAGTGTTCCAATATTTGTTTAGGAAGGATCAGTTCTGGACAGAGTGTGGGAGACTCTTAAATAGGCATCCAGTTTGACAATATAGGAAGTGTAATTACACCTACTGTCAATCCAACATTCTGTGACCCATAGAGCGACTGAGTAACTGCATATTGTAACTTTTTTTTTTTTTTTTTGCTATATTTTAAATATCTTTGCCATTTCTGACAAATCTAACGTGCAAAAACTACGAGAAAATTGTCCCATTTTAGGAAGCTGCGATGACCTGAGGGCTATTTTTATCTGTCGAGTGCCTCATCGAGCAGGAGTGCACTCAAGTGATGATGGGTGCCCCGCTAAAATGCATTCACAGCGTACAAGAGGCCTGATGAGGTTGTAAGAACCAGCTTCTCTTCACAGTGATGGTAACTGAGAGTAACTGAAAGATCACACAGTTGTTCGATGAGGACTTTAGGGATGAATGGCTTCTACAAGCAAATGAAAACTTCCAACAAACAGAATAAATCACTATCTATAAGCTAAAGGGGGTAACTAAGTGGGCATGTAGCCACTTTACTATCAATTAGCAGCACTTGCTATTGGATCCTTGAGAGCCGCAACCATATAACATACTCCCAGGGGCTATAAGCTGCTCCTGAGCTCAAGAAATACGAGACACTTGTAAGAGGATTAAACATTCGGAAAGTAGAAACAGAGAGAAACCATATGCTCAAAAAAATGACCACTGTTGAGTTTGTGAGGTCTGCAGGTGGAGGTGGGCAGGTGAAACCATTTCCAAGCAGAAAGGACGGATTCAACAAGCCAAAGCCATATAACTAGGAGTCTGTAATGTTAATCCCTTTAGCGCTACTGTCAAATTGAAAAGTGGGCAAAGTCCCCAGTACACTACAATTCATTACAACAGTGAAAAGGGGATTTCTGTGGATGATTATAATAAAAGCACAAATGCAGTTTGGGTTTTTGGTCTGAAGCTTGTATGAAGTAATAATAATAGAAGACAGCTGGCTCTGGTTTGAGGATAAATTTAAGGGAATAGTTTGTAACACTATGGTTTGGATAGTATTTATCCCAAAACTTTACAGTTGTAGAGCATCTGAGCAGAGTGTCAATTTCCAAAAGCTTTCTAATCATCTGAGACCATATAAAAATAATAAATCTATGCACTGTTCACTCACCTGAAGTGACAAGAGAAGCATAGAAATTAGAGACAAGACCAGATTTTGCTTGCGTGGAAATGCCCATACAAAACACTGCTAGAACACAATCATTTCTATGGCAAATAAATTCAGCTTTCAGCTTCCACAAGTCTCTAAAAAAAATCATTTCAGAAAGCTATCAGTCGAGCTGAATGACACAAAAATCCACACCAAACACATCAACTCAAACGTAGTAGAGATTTATTTTACCCCAACAAATTTTACAACCCTACAGTGTGTAGGGATTACATAAAAAACATACCAGACAATCTCTTATGTCTTAAAAGTTTAATGCAGATAAAAAAATAAAAAGTAAACAGAACCAAAAATGATATTCCTACACACGGAATATGGAATAAGCACCAGCATGACCCCTCTATAGGGAGCTGTCCTCCAACTGAACCTGCCAACAACATCAGCAAAAGATGGCTTACCACTGATAAAGACAGGGATTAATCAACTTTAACAGCTCTCTCAGCATTAAATCAAAGACACCGTGTAAGTAAGAAACTTTAGAAGCAAGAATCTACTACAGACTAAAAATTCCATGACTAAACCTTTAAGTTGCAGCCCCTTTATTAAGACAGAAAATCATCTTGTTTCTGTTACAAGTAGCCATAATGTTAATGTCAAGTTATCGGTAAAATCAAAGGATAGAGATACAATGAAAGGATTACTTGTGATCAAGTGTGGGTTTTCTGAAAGTGACTTGATCACTACCTAGGGAAATTAGCAACATCAGAGGATTTGTTGCACAAACTGAGACTCCTTTTCTCCAAAGCAAACCTGATGGTGGGGACTCCACAAATAGGTGAGATTTGTGTGAGCTTCAGGCTCTCAGAGACCACCCCCCACCTCACAAAGAGTTAAGGATCCAGAGATGGAGATGATCTACAGAGATTCCAGATCTGCTGAGCTTCCCTGGTAAATCCCATTTCACACACCAGACATATGCTGGGTGCTGAGCGCTGGTGATATTGGTAAGTCAGCAGATCCCGCTAACAGAACCCCTCCACCCCCACCCATGTACGGTGATTATAAATTAAATCATCACTTTGCAGTTTGAGTTAGACATTGTCATAGTGCTTCCTCCGCTTATCACTGAACCAACAGCATCAACTTCACAGCATGAAAATAGCACACTGATGACCATATTCAAGATCCAGTCCAGCATTCCCCGTGTGCCAAACGTATAACTTTGAAGAGCATATGAAAGGGACCGCATACAAAAGAAAGCTCTTCTTGCATCAGTTGTTTGTTGTGTCACAGAGGAGGCTTTCATTCTATAAAAAATGTGTAAATCTGCACAAGATTGTCACCGCAGAACCCTCGACTTCAAAGACTCTGTGTCCTTCCAGACGACTGGTTCTTAAGGTTGAAAGAGGGTGCATAGGATTTCACTTAAGTTTCGTTTAAAAAGACGAGAATCCTGGACATCAAGTTAACGCATAGGTGTGAAAATCAACACCAGTCTCTATTCTCTCTAGTGAGTAACTTTTCTTTGAATGCATGTATGAACAGGCTATGGTTCCAGCAGTTCAAACAGCAGAAACTGGCTTTACTTGTTGGCCTTATGATTAACTTCTTGATTCACTTTAAGACCTTATAGACCAGGTGGAAGGGAGAGTCTTATTTAACAGTAGGCTATTGTAACCAATAAAAAAAAGAAGAAAAAAATCTAATAATGATGTGTCAGGACAACTTCTCAATCATTGCTCAGAATAAGATTAATAGGACTTTGCATTTCATAAGAGGGAAGAAAGAGTTTAGGGTGTGCTGTGTGAAATCATTCAATTTCTCTTGTGAGTTACACTTTAAATGGGTGACATGTTTGACATGATAAGTTAATACTGAGTAAGTCAAACCAGTTTAACCAAAAAGTGAATAAGAGCAATGCATGGCATTGTTTACAAAAAACGTACTATCGATGCTGAGAATGTTTTGGGATGTGGAAGGGCTGATGGCCATACCTATTGCTTCTTGATAAAAGTATTGCACTGCAGTCTCTAAAAGGCCCCAGTAACACTAGAAAAAGTTACTTAGTAGTATTTCTATCCCATGCTGCAAAAACAAGATCCAGTGAGACTTGAATATTCACTCAGTGTGGTGACAACTTGACTGACCTGGCAACATTACTACAGACACACAAGACATTCAATGCGTGGTGGTGGGAAGGTTGCAAAACAAAAAAGTTATTGTTGGTTTGACAATGACAACAGGGGGTAAAACAGGACAGTGGGTTATTTTGGAAAGTTTAAGTCAACATGACGTCCACTAATTTTCAGGCTGTGTGCAGTTTTAACAAAAAAGAATAGACTAACTTCCTGCCAACATTAGTCACATTTTTGTCACAGATTTTGACAGTGTGTAAGGACACAAAAATAATAGAACTATTTATATAATGTAAAGTTGACATAAATATATTTGGTTGCAGTCATTCATTTACAAAATATATAAGAAGTGTACCTCATTATTTTCTTATTCAAGATTGAGAATTGTGTTTTTTTTCACAACTTATATTCAAGTTAAGACATTAGAACTCTCTAATAGTTTAACGTGACTGATACACCTTTGGGCTATGGTCTTTGTTTTCATCATTTAGGACCAGCACACAGAGAGAACAGCTCTTTTTGAACTGAAAGATGCAAACTTCAACTGATTTGATACATTGCAGCAACACAAGAATTCATCGTTGATAACTCACTCAGCATCATTTTTCCACCTCGATGGGTGTCATTCAGAGAAGTCCCTATGTTTGAAGACTGAGACATGCTATGCAATTCCTCAGATCCCCTAGATAAGACGCTTCATTTTACTGTAGCCTGAGGTCACGGTGTCTGAAGATCAAACCACCAGGGAAACAGATGAGACAAGCTGAGAATCAGAGAAAGTGCTAATGACCAACTGCAATGGAAGTGTCACACTGCTGTCCAAGGAATAACCTGCAACTGGTGCTTGAATGAAGACATTTTTGAAGAGAAGTGAGAGTAAGAGAGGGTAGCAGAATGGGGTTATCAGTTTATCTGCCTTTTAGGGACCTGTCTAGATGCTGGATATATTATTTTTCTAATTCTAGCTTTGATTCACTTTCTTCATCCAGTACATAAGCACATGTTTGAGAACATGTGGGGCTGGCTGGCTCATTTGTTTCTGGTGTTGATTTCTTCCTGTGATCCTGAACAGGTCTAGACAGGACAGAAACATTTATTGAACACACTAAAACTACATTTTTAAAACTTTAAAACTTAACTTTTTAACACAATTATGAATTACACATATAGCATTACCTGCGATAATGCTTGTGTGAATGCTGTAAGCTGAATCTTGAATCTTGAAGATGCTAGTGCTGATAGCTGAGGATGCTGAAAGTGATAGCTAAAAACATTGGAGCTGAAAGCTTAAATCACTGAAGCTAATAACTGTAAAAAGAAACATCAAAACAGTCTAAAAAACTAAAAGAAATGCCTAAATTAGTCAAAACAACGTACGTGTAAATATTAGCCTAACACCAAAAAGCCTAAAAAAAAAAAAAACGTTTAAAAAAAGTCTAAATTAGCCAAAACAGCTGGCATTTAGCTGAACTATTAGCTAAGCTCCAAAATAGCCTAAAAAAGACTAATAGCCTTATTAATCTGTCCCTGGGCCTTGATTTTGACACATGCTCTAGAACCTAAACATAGCCACAAAACAAAAACAACTTTACCAAAAAGCATACCACCTTTGATACTAGGTTTAATTATTTAAGCTAAAAGACACCTGATACAAGATATAAGAGCATAGAACCATTCAATTCTGACAGTATTGGTATTATAAATTACTTTTAAAAGTTACAAAACTATGTTTTTGAAAATCTCAACAAGCAACTAGTGATCTGAAAACAATGCAATGGTTCAATTTTTAATGGTTCAGTTGCTGAATATGAGGGCCTTTTTAAGTTGAAAATGAGATAACAGCAAAACACAGATCCACCAGAGAAACTTCTGTCGTAATTGGCAAGCTTTCATTTGACATGCTCTTTTGTGCATCGAGTGATTAATTATGCAGGGGTAAGTGAAAAAAGCCAAATTAAAGTGTTTGTAGCAGAGCAGAGGAATTAAATATGAATATCGTTTGTTAAACGTCATAATGATAAGCGCTAAGAAGCAGCAAGTGTCCTCAGAGAACACCTCCAAAATGAAAGTGAAACATTAATAACTGGCCAGCAACTGGGAGTTACATTTCCTGTGCAGGTCAGACTTACTTATTACCTCATCATTAGTTTTTTTCAAAACAAGATAGCTGCCACCTCATTGAATAGCCTACAACAATTAATTTAGGCTTTGGCAATCATGTTTTTTCCCCTTCTTCTGCAGACAGAATTAATAAGAATGGAGGAGTAGGATGACAGAGAACTGGCAGGAATCTGCACCTGCCTATTCCAAACATAATTACTATAAACATTTCTGTCAGTCGAGCGACGGCAAACTCTTAATTGAAGTTATCGCTGTTCTGCTATAATATTAAGCTTTTTGGCAGCAGTCAAAGTGACTCCAACCAATTTACTTTTGATAAACACTTTAGCATTCATTCATAGGGTTGTCATTAGTATGCGAGGCATGAGAATTAGAAGAAAACACATATCCACATCTGCATTAGGCCTTCAAAATGATGTGTTTTTGGTGCAGTGAAAGAGGGTTTTTTGGAGAAAACACACAAGGAATGTAAAGCGTTTGTTTTATTGTTTTTTTCATGTTTTTAAAACGGATGAAACAGTCCAGCAGGTACCTCCACACAAGTAATGGTCAATGTGTAAAACATTTGAAAATGCAGTTTAGCGCTCTTGCCTCACAGCAAGAAGGTTCAAAACCCGGCAGGGGGATCTGAAACAGAAACATCAACAAGGGACCTTTCTGTGTGGAGTTTGCATGTTCTCCCCGTGCATGCGTGGGTTTTCTCCGAAGACTCCGGCTTCCTCCCACCGTCCAAAAACATGCTTCATTGGTTAATTAGTTACTCTAAATTGCCCCTAGGTGTGAAAGTGAGTGCGAATGGGTGCGTGATTGAGGCCCTGCGACAGACACGCGACATGTCCAGAGTCTACCCTGCATTCGCCCATCAGTATCCTGGTTAGGCTCCGGGACCCTCGTGACCCCAAAAGGAACAAAGCGGCCAAGAAGATGAATGAATATATATATATATACCAATTTTCTTGCATTTTATTCATGCAAAATATGGCTTTTTTCTTGTTTTTTAAAGTACTTTATTTCATTTTAGGGGCTGCACGGTGGCGCAGTGGTTAGCGCTCTTGCCTCACAGCGAGAAGGCCCCGGTTCGAATCCCGGCTGGGACCTTTCTGTGTGGAGTTTGCATGTTCTCCCCGTGCATGCGTGGGTTTTCTCCGGGGTCTCCGGCTTCCTCCCACCGTCCAAAAACATGCTTCATAGGTTAATTGGTGACTCTGAATTGCCCCTAGTTGTGAATGTGTGTGATTGAGGCCCTGCGACAGACTGGCGACCTGTCCAGGGTAAACCCCGCCTTCGCCCTTCAGTAGCCGGGATAGGCTCCGGCACCCCCGCGACCCCGAAAGGGACAAAGCGGTCAGGACAATGGATGGATGGATATTTCATTTTATTAATAAAAATTTGACCTTTGTTGACTTTAAACCACTAGAGCTAATGGCCAATGACCAACACCAATGGAAGATTACAGTAGACGTTTGAACAGAGAATTGTCATAATAAAATCATGTTGATTCATGTCAAATCGGGTCATAAAAACAAGAATCCATTTAGCCTTTTTGCCAATAATACCATAAAAACCTAAATGAGGGTTCCTCATCAGTCTCCTTTTATATGATCTGTGAATTAAGTTAATATCAGACACCTAAATCTAAACAAATGTGGCAGATTTGAAATAGATCCAGTCGTAAAACTATGCTATTTATATCTCCCTGTGATAGAAACATCATGCACCCATTTGCTGTTTTACATATTTACATAACCTGCTTCTTTCTTATAGGAAAGTGGTGGCCAATTTCCACTGGGCCACCCACAACCAATCCAGAAGCCCAATAATAGGAGAGTGCAGTTAGCTATGACTGATTTAATTAGCATCTCCGCCGACTTCCGCCCATTCAAACTCACAGTGCTGAAGAAAAAAATAAAAATTCAAATATCAGGATGAACCAGGTCTATAATTCACACTGTCACACCCACAACCTGTAACTCACGCTTTCCAGCACATCACATCAGAGGACAGTCTGCGTCAGCACAATCTGCTGCTTGATGCTCTCACTGTGCAGCCCAAAGGTAACAGCCAAATCACACAGCCAGCATCTGAAGCAGATATGTCTTTTTTTGAGCACCAACAGTCCCAGAAGCCTTTCTGTGATCTGCTTTGTGTTTAATGCCTGCTTTTATTGATTATTTTGGTTCAAAAAGAACATCTTTTTTTCATGGCTAAATGTGGCTTTAGCCTCAAACAACAAAATATGAAATAGCATCTCAAAGTACCGGCCGCATATATCGGAAGAGTTTTCAGAGGCTTCTATTAGCAGCCTCGCACAAAGCCTCAGAATGTCCCAACGACTGTAGATGTTGACAATCACATAAACTTGTCAACGAACCATCTAAACATAGTCGTAATGAAATGATGGCCTAATTACCTGGAGAATAATAAACCGTTAGCATGGTGAAATGCTTAAAAAAAAGCGAGAAAGAAACAGATTTACAAAGGAACGCAGACATTTTTATGAGTCTCGCTTTAGTGACCACATGACTGGAATTCTAAGTAAAAACAACAAAAGGGAAACAAGCTGTAGAGATGTGTCAAGATGTACAGCTCACTGTAGCACAGCACCTCTGTCACTTCCAGACTTGTTATATGCGTTTACCAAATACGCTTTTAAACTATGGTAGGAATCAAATAGATTGCATCTTTTGTTAGTTGTGTGTGCGCTGTTGGAGCATAAATACAAGACATAGACCGTGACAGAATATAAAGTACTATCGGATGGCAGGAGAAGTGAAAAATTGAGGAAGAGGACGCAGCCGAGCACTGAGACAGTAAAGAGGAATATAGGAGGGTAATCATTTGTACCGCAGAGAGGATTTTTACAGCCGGGTGCTAGCTAAATTATCTACACACTATGGAAAAAGCTCTTTGTTATCACTGTAACAGTGACAAAAATACAGCGGACTTTCTCTGTTTTAGGATTCTTTTACGCACTTGATCTGGATCAGGCTCACCTGAAAGAAGCTTAACTTGTCTTTCTTCGGCTCAACAATCCAAATGCTTTCCTCGAGAGTTTTTTTTTCTTCCAGATTCAGCAGGTGGATGCACGCACACTGACAAAGAATGTGGATCAGCTAATGAACGTGGTACCGGGGTCTGTTTTGCACTTGCCTCTGTGATGAAATGGTAGAATATAAAATTACCGCCGTTAAGTCAGGAGGCCCCTGGCAGGCTGCCACGCGAAGCCCCATGAAATTCATGAGGACGTCAAAGAGGGAGAGCGGATCCAGAGGGATAATAAAGCTAATATCCCTCATCTGCAATTTCTTCAGTGGAGCCAAATGACTGGATTTCAGCAGGTTCGCCTACAAAATACCCCCTCCACTGCAAGTGAAAGAACAGACCAATGACATAATATTTCATTTGCTAGTCAGGTTTTGGAGGACGGGAGATTCATCAGTGCTGGGGGCGTGACACATCGTCTGATCTTTTGATTAGCAGGACGAGACCGCGGACAAGAGCGGCAATAACAGGGAGTGTATAGGTTAACAACTTGGGATTGATTTGAATTTCATGCACTGAGAACAAAACTGAGTGAAGGTATTTACCAAAAATAGAGCATTGATCCCACCCAAACACTACAAACAACCATCGTAATCTATTGACTAATATTTTAAATAAGAACTCTTCAAAATCTGGCCAAACAGATCAGAAAATATCCAACTTAGTCAATCATCAACTGGGCACTTTTCACTACCAGCTAATGCCAGATTCACGCTGGACACACGGAACGGAGAGTGCGTGGCATCCACTCTCTCCTGCAATTCACACCAGATACACATTTTTCCGCAACGGTCAACAGGCGCTTCTTCTTTTCTTTGTTTTTGCCATCATGGTCAAGTAAATAACCTAAAAATATTACCCCATGTTTCCGTTAAGAAGAAGCAAGTAGTTAATAGACCTATACTTCTTTAATGTATCTGTTGTTGAGATACACAGAAAGAGGTGTGTGTGCGTGTCTATGTCTGTTTTTTGCTTGTGTGTGTTGTGATTGTATGTTTATTTTCATCTCTACAATCTGTTTAGATACAAAAAACATGATTGCATTTGTCAATCGGGGTGTTTTATTGTGAAAAAAATTGGTTATATTTTGAAAATAAACCGGATTTTCTCATGTATCTTGATGTAACTTCCTACCAGAATTGACATGGCTTGCACACAAAATAGACCAGATGCCTAAAGGATCCTCTGCACGGTGAGAGCCTTCTGCGGAGGACCGCGGCGCACCGTACCTATAGTGTGAACCACACCATCGGTTAACAAGGGTGCTGGTTTCTGTGCCACTTTGCTGTGTTTCCGCATCCAGTGTGAACCAGGCATAACAAACAAGGACAGAAACAGCAGCATCACATCACACTCCTAAAGCCTTAGTCAGATGAACCTGTAAAGGGGTTGACCCATACGGTTTTTGGGTTCTCCAGGCCTGTGTAGGGTGTATCATGAAGTATTTGTAAGGCTAACATAAACTTCACCCACTTGTGACTTATGGGTGATGCTGTCATACAGTGCCCTTGTCCCATACTTTATTAGTCATTACTAACGTGCAAATACTAGCCCCTAATTGATCCCGCACACATGCTGCACGCTCCAGGGGTGCACGTAGAACACATGCAGGATGTCCACACAAACTACAATCTGATATAGTTTCCTCATTTATAACACTCGCTTCCTGTGCATGAACATTTTAGCCCTTTGGGCTCATTGAGCGAACTACGACCTTGTCATAACATGCAGGCCACCAGTGCGCCCCGTACAGGTTTACCTATTTTTTGCCCACAGCCTGTATCTACCCATAAGTGCAGTTGGAACCAAAGTCTTAATCATGAAATCAAACGGTGATAAGACAAAACTAAGGAGTTACATTTTGTAGTTTTCCTGGAGCAAAGACTTGCAACCGCTCACTAAATACACCAATAGGATTGTGGCAAAACACAAAATTGGATCAGTGGGGCAAAAATAAAGAGATAAAAAAAGTAAAACAAAACCAGGTCCACTAAAACAAACTAAATAAACAAGAACAAAACATTCCAACAAATGATAAAATGTTTCTCAGCTGAGCAGAAGCCATGTTTGTACATCAGCAGCCTGTAGAATATATGGAGCATCCATCAAACTGGATGTTTACTCTGGTTTATTAGGTCCATGTTGCACAATGTGGTCTGCAGTAAACTTGTGGGATTGCTGACATCCCACAGTCTGTGGGCGCCACAAGACGAGTGTCATTTCTGCATCCAAACAGTGAGATCCGTGTCAGGAAAACGGGAACACATTACACCTTGGCTGAACTCTGCATCGCTCTCCAAGTAGACAAAGTTTATAGCAGGGTACGTCTGGATAAATAAAAACAGCTAGCAAATAGCAACCACACTTTGCCCGGCTCTGTGTGGTATTTGCACTGCGGTTGTGTAATCATTAACTTGTGTGATAACCTTTTACAACAGAGGAAAAAAAGGGAGTAATGTCTCCAAATTTACAACATACCAATGTTTGCTGGAGGAACAGTTTTTGAATCAATTTGTCTATTCCAAATCAGCAAATGGATGTTGTTTTTAAACCCAGGGTATCATGACATGCACATCTTTAAGTGCTTATCGCTGCCCTTAGTATGCTAGTGGTGCTAATGTGTATGAGGTCAGGTGTGTGTTAGGGAGAGTAAGGGTGAACTCACTTGATAAAGCAGCGTGCTCCCTCAAAGGTAAATCCTTCTTCCCATCCAGTGGGTAGGTCTGTGATGTGAGAGAGAACATTGAGTCAAAGTTTGGTTTAAATCAAGAAAAACTGCAAAATCCTAGAACTCTAAAGTGTTATGGCATGGCATTTCTGTCAAAAGCATTTCAATGAAAGCTATCTGAAAAGCTGTCCAAAGGTTTTCTAGGGAACTGTTAAAGAAGTGCATTTCTTTTTTGGGCTGCTTAAATGGATACAAATGCCTTCAAGCATGAATCCAGATCATGTCACGTGTCACTTCAGGATACCCACTTGATCTTTATATCATCTCTCTATGTCTTAACATAAAAAACATTCAAGGAAACATTTGCTTAAACATAATAACCATCCATCTTTCCACCTTCTTCCGTCAATCCGGGACCGGGTCGCGGGGGTAGCAGTCTAAGTAAAGATGCCTAGACTTCCCTCTCCCCGGCCCCTTCCTCCAGCTCCTCTGGGGGGACCTTGAGATGTTCCCAGGCCAGCTAAGAGACGTAGTTTCTCCAGCGTGTCCTGGATCTTTCTTGAGGCCTGCGACCAGTGAGACATGCCCGGAACATCGCCACAGGGAGGTGTCCATATTCTCACGTGTCATTGCAACAAAGTAGTCACAATCAGGAAATGTAACTTGTTTTGCAAAATTAGTGCTTAATAGCTTTTACCGTATTTTTCAGAGTATGAGCTTTTTGTGTATTGGCCAGGGGTGTGATTTACACTTAGATGCAACTAATGTTTCTTAATAAAATATATAGACTCGTGTGCTCTCATGAGAGTACTGTAGTTGTGTTTATATTAGTATTTGCTACAATGCAGAAAAAGAAGTGCCGGCCTCGGCGGAGTTGTTCAAAAGTGACACAGACAATAAAGATTTCTACTGATTTAGTGACTTAAAGTAATACAAAATTACTTTGTGTTCTTTATGGTTATCTGAATACTTATAACATGTTGCACTAATAGTTTTTCAGTTCCTTCTATATTTCATGAAGCTAAATACAGTTACTGTAGTGAAGTATATATATTTAGTCTACTATTGTTATCTATTGATTTGACTTTCAAAATGACATGTTCATTCTTGATCAGTATTTTGTTAAATAAATTTCCCCTAAAAGTACGACTTATACATGATCTTTTCTTCTCTATTATGATTTTTTTTGCATCTGCGTCTTATAGTCTAAAGCTACTTATAGTCCAAAAACTACATAATCTACTTTCTGCAATGTTTGTTTCAGCTTTCCTTCAGTTTAGGGAAACTATGCTTAGAATTTCCACATGAAATTGGCTAAATGGATGTAAATCCCACCACAAGAAGCGCTATGTCAAACAAGTTATTTCATCACACAATGCAATAACTTCTTGTTGTTACTAACATCATGAAAACTCCTGGTTTTGACAGCAAGCCATTAAGAAAAACACATGTTGATCTGATTTTAGGTCCATAAAACAGTATACTATAAAAAATAGAGCTTTTATCATACATATCATACTAAGATTAGCAAAAAAGTTAGTAAAATAAAGGCTTTGGCAGCTGAGTTGTGTTGAGAAATTTCAGCCACAGAAAGGATGAGGGAAGAAGGTACTCCGCACTGTTGCCATAATACCAGGAAGAAAGAATTATTTGTCTGATCATTTAATCTGCATCACAATGCTGTCTGTGACCAGAGTCAAGCCAGAGCTGATTATCATACGCAGCAGAGAAAATACCACGGAATGCCAGATCAGTGACTTAGACTAGACTGATAGGGAATATTAGGAAAACAATGGTGATCCAGTGAGTCAGCTGGAGAGTTAAATACCAAATGTGCTCCTCCAAAACCACGTCTGACATGTCATTCATGAATAATACGCCCCATAAACCGAATTCTGATTTGTAGGATTGCAATTTTGCGCCTCATACATCTTGAATAAATTAAAGATTGCCTTAATTCTATAAGAGAAAATGAAATGTAAGCCATAACTTAACACATATAAAGACATACATATTCATGGAGGGGGTCTCCTACAACTTCAAGATTTTTAATAACTGCGACTGAATTATTAAGACTGATCTCTGTTCAAAATAAGATTTCATTTAGATTAGGTTATTATTAAAACATTAACAGGGTGCAGACCAACTAAAAAAATGAATCAAACATAAGATCAGATGCTTGCAGCATGAACTCGTGCAGCAGACTGCAGCCATATGCATGGTGAAGCTGCATGGTACCAGCATCATTCATGGCTGGGGGAGCTAATTTTAGCATTAAATACCTTATTTTTAAATAATAAAAAAAAGATTTGTGGAGCTCTTTGCAGGAGCACAATGAGTTCATCTCCTATATGGCAGCTTATCAGCCCACTCAGGCAGTCTGTCTGTCACACAGGAACTCAATGACAAGGCAGCAAAAGATGCAGGAGCACAACACCTATGTGGATGCTTTGGAGTAAATAACAATTATTGTTGGGGTGGAAGTGGGCGGCAGCTGTCGTTTAGTCGGGGGTTCGAGCCCCAGGCTCGACGGTGACACTCACGGGCTGGAATCGGAAGGAACTATTCCCTGACTTGTGATACACTGCGTCAACTTCAAAGAGCTGGTCATGAAAGGGGGGGCTCACTTTTCACAACATTTACAGCTCTCACGGCGCGGGAAGACGTGCGTTTGCGCAGAAAAGGAAAAAGTTGGGAAGAACGGCGCGCGGACGTGAGTACCTGGAGTTTTCCGGTGCCCGGTGGCGACCGCCTCGCCGCTCTCGGGATGCAGCCAGGTTGTACTCTTCGCCTCTTCGCTGTTGAGAGAGAGAGGGGGGAAAAACCCGCGTGAGAGACACGAAAAGCGGCGACTTTTGCCCGGCCGGAGCCGAGCCTCCCCTCCTCCCAGGACAGATATATTTACTTGACAAAGAAGACGCGTCCGTCCCGAGTAACCCCATAACTCCAGGAAGACGGGAGAGCAGAAATCCACTCGGGCTGTAGCTCCGCCGCCATGTCTGGCACTAATGTATGACAACCGCGTCGCTCCGCTCGCGCCGACAGCGCGTACACGGAAACCTTGGCAACGGCGGGAGTCTGGGAGGAGGGCAGGAGCAGCCCCTAGTGTACGACAGGCAGGTAAAAACATACCTAGCCCAGAAGGTCGACCGCTGAAGTTGCTTCTCTGCCGCCAATTTCACGCAGTTTTCCATAGCTGACCAGGTATACCAAAACAATTAACTATGGAAAAAAGAAATACGAAAAATACTCAAATTAGGTAAAGAAAGAAATTTTAATTAAAATATATTTCAATAAATTATCTAGACTTATATAAATTAAGTCCACTTGGAGCCTAAATATCTACATGTTTTTTAAAGTCCTTACATGTTCTGGTAGCATTTTTCTCACAATTAAGGACATGTTTAAAGAAAATTTGGCTTTTTTTCTTTTTTTTTAGTATTTCTTCATTCAAAACGTGAATCAGGAGCAGACAAAAACATGCAGAAAAAGCATGTGACAGCTATTGACTGTATATAGAGAACTGGACTCAGTGAGCACGATGTCATCAATAGAAAATGCCTTACCTACCGGCTCCAGCTAAAAGAAGCCAATTCAGTCGCCATTTTTCTGTGATATGGATGTCACCATTTTTGTGACCAGGCGACAGTGATTGGTCTGGGTCGGTCTGAGTCAACGTTTTCTATGGCAACTACTGTCGCCAATCATGAATAAACTTTAAGTCCACACTCCTGGGTATCACACCCATTTCTGCCGGATTCTGAAGCTAAATGTGTATACATTAAAGAGTAGGGGTGTGCCAAGTTATCAATATTGAGATTATATATATATATATATATATATATATATATATATATGGGTGTGTGGGGGTGTGTGTGTGTGTGTGTGTGTGTACTATATAAGATAGAGGGTGCAATGGGTCTAGTTTCTAACGTGGTAACAAGGTGGTCTATGCCATAAAGGGGAAAATTCATAAGGTATTTTATTTGTTTGTTTTATTTTGCCCTATCTTTCCTTTTAAAGTTTATGTCTGAAATAAAAAAATACATTAAATCATCATAATTAGAGATGTCATATCAAGGCCCCCACCCCTTATCATTTGAATAAATAGTACAAATGTTAAAAGCACAAAAAGTATCAGATACTAACCAATTCACATGAGTATAAGAATAAAATAAGTGGATTGTAACTCTTATGAGTAGATTTATTTTACACCAGAAGTTAGTTACTGGACAAAATGTAACAGAAAACACGTAACTAAACACCTCTGTTTGTAACAAAAGAAGTATCAAAACAAGATGGGGGCGAGATGGATTATTCTGCACGAAGGCCCCCAGGGTAATATTGATCTGCTGGGCTCCAGAAGCCCTTTCTCACATCAAACATTAAAAAAAAATCTCCAAAGGAGATGTAAACACATGGGGTCCTCTCAAGACAGTTCTTTCAGTTCTCTCTGGAGACAAAGGTTTTATCTTATAATTGCTGGAGGTGGGGGCTGTATAGTGGTGTGGCAGTTTGCACCATTGTCTCCAGGCAAGGAGGTATTGGTTTGCATCATCAACTGGGTCCTCTTCTCTTAGGATGCATGTTCTCCCTGTTCATCCTTAGGTTTCCTCTGGAGATCTCAAAGGTTGACTGGTCAACCTAAATCACCTCTGTTACTGTGTGGTTGTTTGTCTCTACTGATCTTTGATGGCTAAGATAATAGATGGTGGTGCCCTTTTCCATTGTCACATCAGAAAGTGAAGTTAGCTGTCAGTTCTTTCATGTTGGTTGAGAGTCCAGCCTACAAACAAATAGTTCGCCAGGAAATCACTGCTTTCAAACTCTACATTCAGGTTTTCTGAGTCTCCACCTGCTGTTGTGGCCCACTGAAACTGCAGCATCAGCCTTTCACAGCATTACAAAGGCAAGTCACTGAACACCACTGTGCCCTGTGTGTTGTTAAACCCTCCTCCATTGTTTGGCTTTGAGTGAGCTTTCGGCAACAGTAGGAAGCAGGCATATCTGCCAGTTGCCAGGTCATCTGTTTGGTGAGCAAATGTGAAGGAAGTGAAAGGCGTTAGGCACCAGCGACTGACCTGGGCGAGCATCAAAGAAGATGTATGAAGGAGCTGCTTTTTTTCCCTAGTCACACCAAATTAATACTCGGGAACATTCTGAGCTTAATCCTGTACTGTAGCTGAATTGGGAGGAGCCAGCAAGTTTTTATTTTTATAATAGATGATGGAATACAATCAAACATAAAAACCCCTTTAACTGCTCAGGTTTTGATTTAAAGCATGGGTTATTTTTCCACACCTAAGCTTTTTATCACATTAGTCTCTCTCTAAATATCTGAATGAAATCCATTCAGGTGGAATTGACTGGTTTTCTTCTCTAAAACCTACCTGTGTGCTTCTATACCCGTGGGATTTGAAGGAGAGTTTGCGCATGAGAGCCGTGGGTGTTTGCTTCCATGCTTCTCAGCCAAAAATTCGCTCAGAGGTCCTATTTTGTTGCCACTCGGAACTGAAAAGTGAAACCCGCTGCAGAAGAAGTCTCCCTTTCTGTTGGATTTTTGAAATGACAGACTATCACCTTATGCTTAACATTAAGGGCATTTCTTCAAAGTTCCAGAAAATAGCATATTTTACAGGTCATGGGGTGGAATTTTACAGCTGCCCCAGTCAACGCTGAGGAGTGCGCTGCATTCTCAATTTAAGGCCTGACAGTATTGACATAACTGAACACACTGAGGGTCCACAGCTCTTCTTCTGGCAGCAGCAGACATTACTTAACTGCAGCCCACAGTTGCCAGGGTGAAGGATGCTGCACAGAGCTTTGCTTATCATCTGCAGTTGAGCAACCTAAAACCATTTAGCTGAAGTGGGGGGCCTTAAAAGAAACCAGGAAAACACATTTCAACAAAACAGAGACCAGCTGAGAAGCAGCACACAAAAGCCACTCATGAGCTCAATTTCAGTTCGGGTTAAGCTACAGACACACCGAGCAAGGGACATGCATTCAAGAAAGCCCTTTTAACCCACAGTGTTCACACTGTGCAAGCAGGGAGGGGCTTCTTTTTCTTTTTCTAGTGTTTACTAGCGCATGTCCACCATCTACAATTGGAAGAGGCTTAGTACGAAATATTGAAGTATACAAATCTTAGAAATCTTGGTCCAGGCTTTTTCTTTCGCATCTCCAATCTGATTATAAAAAAAGACTTGGTGTTTTATCTTGAAATAAACCACAACTATTAACTTCTCCTCCATGACCAATTTTCTAACGGATGGCACTTCTGTCTGTTTAAAGTCGCTACTAAACCCGAGTCCCTGATAGAAACTTGCGTAGCTACGAGTGAACATTTTGAATGTGGAAGCCCAAAACTTACATTTACGCTGATTTTCTACAACTCTTAATTGGAAGTGGCTGCCTAAACTTCTATTACTGATGGTGGTGTGAACATAGCTTCACACAAACCTATATCCTAAAGGAGATTCAGGTTGGGCTTTATAAATGTGAAAAGGGAAGTCTATTTACTCAGGCTGGTTTGTGTGGTTGACATTGTGTAATGTTTTCTTACATAATTACTCCATGCTCAGCAAAGCAAAGGTTTTCAGTGTCAGTCTCCAGCCCTGGGGCTTGGCGTCTTCACCAAGCAGCTGTTTGAGGCTTTTGTTCTGGTGCCAGGACAGGAGTAGTCTTGTGTCTATTGATGAGGAGCATTGCCCTCAGTCTGTGCAGAGCTCGCTCACATTGATTAAGATCACAAGTTTGCACGGTCAGAGCCATCTCTCGGCATCAGCAGCATGTTTTCAAGTCGTAATCAATAATAATCTGACAGGTGATTTATTATACTTTCACTGAAGCTGTAAAGGTGGAAGTGTAGGGTGAATTTTAACCACAATTTGCTACATTTTTTAAGCCCATTCAAATAAATCAGGTTAGGAGACAAATTTAAGCGGACCACGCAGCTCCTAATTTATTGGAATTATAGAATAAGGTCTTCAAAATATTGTGGAAAAAAGCTCCCAAAGGGAGGTATAGTTCACCTCTGAATCATTAAGCGCCTAACCCCAACCTTGAATCAACTGTTAGTCACGGGCTGACACAAACTCAGCCCACAAACAGGTCTCTGTTCACTACGGGGATGATATCACTCACTGATCCATTGCAAGCTTGGGTCCCATACAGTTTGTTTTCCCCTCCAAATTTTATGATATTTCCACAAAATGATGTGTGTAATTTAAATGAAACAAACTAATCCTCGGTTTTGTAATTAGAGCTTCCTGTAAGTGACTTTCTTTTAGCAGTGAAAGGAGAGCTTTATTCTTCCCAAGCCAAAAGTCTTATTTTTTCCCCTCCTAAGTGAAAGAAAAAAACTGCACACATAGAGTACACTTATGCTGTGAGAACTGAAAAGGCTGACTGTGATTCTTCCTGTGGTTTTGCAGAATGTGGTCTGGAGACAGCAGAACTAGGGGAAAATAGGCTACATCTTTAAAAGTTAGACAGCACTCTTCCTTTAAAGTTCCACTCTGATCACCTTTTGATCTATTTTCAAAGTGTTCACAGTGGTCTTTTAATTATGATTATGCTATTTTTAGCCAAAATCAAAACACCTGTGTTGTTTTCTAGGGCATAGTTTCTGCAGAGCGGTTGTAGTTCATTAAAAATTCACCTCTGAGTTGTGGTGCAGAGCAACCCTTTCTCCTATTGCCTTCCCCATTACTGAGAGCTCTCTGTTTACACGTTCTCCTGGTAATTGAAAGCCCCTCACAACCCCAACCTAATATTACATCAACAGTTTTAAGCCAGAGACCAGCTTGGACAAGGTAAAGGAAGACATATGGATTTAGTCGTCTACAAGTGCATGCATCGGAATGGAGCGGTGGAGGGAGCTTGTGATCTACTCAGTGTATTTTCTACATAGCAAATACATTTTTTTTAAATTAAATAATTTTGGCCGGTCCTATTTCACAACGATTTAAAAAAAGAAATAATCAGAAATGCAATTTTAGGCTTCATTTTCTTTATATGTGTCCTCCACAATCTAGAAAAATGCTACAAAAACATGTTAAAAACACCAAAAAAAACTATTTTCATCAGAGTGGATCTTTCTGTTTCACATCTAAGAAGTCTCAAAATAGCTTTCATTAATATACTTACATATTAATTACATTAAAGCAAAGATGGTCCAGCATAAACCCAAACTTAATAAAACCGGCACATATTCTTTCTTCTTGGATTCTACAGACTAATCAAAATGCACAGACGCCTCCATGAATACCGGATTTGTGTTGATCACAGATGGTACCATTACTCTAAATATCCTGCTGTGTCATTTAAGTAATGGAGCATATTTTAGTTAAGATAAAACCCTACTTTGCATTGATCAGGAGTCTTAGCTCCACTTTGTGGGAATGCATAAATAACCTGACATGGGTGTGATTCCTCAGCGTGCACTGCTCATTAACCCCCATCAGATGTGCTGACTTCAGTTTGTCTGATGTGCAGAACCTCCTGGTTTCATCTTCATGAGTGCATGTCTGTACCTTCTCCCTGCAGTGTATTTATGCCTAAGTAGCAGATTATAGATTGAGTTGATGGAGCACTACTTTAGGCCAGAGTGCTGCTGTAAATTGGTGTTTTAAAGACATTATTATATTGCTCTAGGGGTAAGAACGAAGCTGCATTTAAACGTCTGAGGTGATGTATGGTGTTAATTTAGGAAAATATGAGCGAAGCTTATCCGATGTGCCACTTGCACAGCGTGGAATGTGGGTTGCAGAAGTGGAGATGTGTTAGTGTGCTGTCCTCCCTTAGTGACGTGCATATCCTGTGTCTGATGGGAAAGCAGAGCTCTGTGATGAACAGGTCATGAGTCTCTTCTCGGGGCAGCAGGAGTCATGTTAGTGTCACTGAGAAGGGCTCTGTTCCTGGAAAAAGTCTTAAAAGAGCAGTAAGAGCTCCTCAAGGATAAAACATTCCCTAAGGACTGCAGTCCTTAAGACAGAAAAGTTTAACTTAAAGAGTGTTGTTTTCCAACTGCAGGGACAAGGCTTTGTGCCCAAAAATTAACTACTTGAACAAATAAAACCCTGTCTTTTTAAAAAATGATAATTAAAAAGCTGTAGCCTATCGTATTTATCACACTTTAACGCCTTGTTTCCACTGAGCAGTTCGATGCAGTACAGTATGGTATTTTGAGCGTTTTCATTGTAAAATGGACCCATTCAACAGTACTGAGCCGTATCTTTGGGGGCCCCCCATCAGTTGTAGGTCCATTGAAAAGTGTAATGGGACGTTCGGGGTGGAGCTGATTGGCAGAAAGTGATGAAGAAATTAGAAAGCACCAAAATAGCGCTCATTTAAACTAACATTTGTAAACATTTGGGTGTTTGCGGTTTTGGTTTCTTCTATATTTGGAATGTCTACAAACAACAGCAAGGCCCCTTTTGCAGTGGAACTGCAAACTTGTCATCCTTGGTGACAGTGTGATACAAGGTGAGCTAGCGCCATGCTAGCGGTCTACACCACGCATACGCCGTGAAAACAAACCGCTCAGTGGATGTGTTTCAAATAAAGTTAAGAGTTACAGGAGTTGTGAAAACGCTAAATGTTGTGTCACAAACAAATTCTAGAGTTACTGCATGTGAATGCAGTTCATAAAGTCTGACTGACTGACAAACGTTTCTCTAACTCTTTTGTCTCGCTTATGTATCTTATAGTTGAAGAGAGCAATGTGTAAATTATGCTAGGAGGCTATTCCCACGCAACAAACCTTCTATCACTCAAGGAAAGTCCACGAAAATGATTATATGAGATTACAAAAAATAAGAGATAAACCAAGCTGTGGAACAGTAACAAGTTTCTGAGCACTCGGATTCTCGCGATCTGCTCCCGAAAATTTTAGTATGATTATCCACAATATCCAAATCGTCGATTTACGATCTTTATAAATATAGTCGAGTGTAGTAAATTATCATTCAATAAATTATTAATTGCTCTGAAATACAGAATAATGTTGGATTTCAATTTATGAACTAAAACAAAGCCGGAAGTAAGCAAATCTTCAAAATAAAGTACCAGTGAAACTTCCTGTTTTCAAAGTAAAACTAGCGAGAGCTTTTTTAAGTAACTGAAGATATACTTTTTTGTTTTATATCGCAATATAAATCGTTATTATGATATAAAATAATTTATATCTTGAAAGACATTTTTCCATATCGCCCAGCACTACACCCAATAATACGTAAACATGTCTCACAGGGTCAAAAGTTACCCATATTTGAACATCATTGAGTATTCTGTCCTCTTGATGTGACCTGGCCTCCAAATGATTCAAGGAAAAAGGTGGAAGCATTTCATCTGCTGTTGTCTTTGTCATCCCAGTATATTTATGCATGAACATCTGCTCCACTTTGGGTTATTTTCAGCCTGGAGTTCTTATAATTCAAGGTCAGGCAGAATCTGCAACTATCACGAAACCATTCTCGTGATCAGAGCATCACGACTGCTTCAGTGACTTCCTTATTTGCTTTGTATGAGAGGCCGTTTTGTCAATATTAGTTTTTTTCAGAGGAATTTTGTGATTTGCTTACCACGCAGACAGGAAGTCATTGTGAAATCTGAACTCTTACATGAAGTGACCGAATTCTTTGGTCTGCTAAAAACAGTTCCTCACTGAGGATTCTTGTGTCAGTAAAATTAATTTGGATTTTTGTTTTTAATGGGAAATTCTGTCACATTTGTCTGCAAAAAAGAAAGAAAAAAAGCTCATCTATAATATATTTTTTTAAAAATCTGGGTTGTCCTTAGGTAAAAAAAATCCCATCTAACTTTTTCTTTTTGAGAGTTGCAGACCTTGATGATCTGTCATTTTCCCTGCAGGAACCAATGACACTGTTAGGAGTGTTTTTGCTTTTGGAGTTCTCACACCATTTCTTCCATTATGTTCTCAAAGAGCTGTGAATCCAGACGTAACTATCAGGAATGGATAGATTTCGTTTCTGAGAATGCCAAGAAGGAATAGTTTACTTTTTAGCAAAGCATCTTGAGAATAAGCAGCATCTTCCATCTTTATTTGAAATGTTTTTTCTTTTTGTGGCTCCTTTGTTGTTGTGCATCGATGTGTGATCGGGCTTGTCAAATGCTCCGCTTAAAAAAGAAGAGAAAAAAAGCCAAACTAACACTTAGTACAATTCTTTGGAGCTTTTGAATTTATAAGATTTGTTGAACTGCAATCATCTCACTTGCCAATTGTTAAAGCAGCAATTTCTATCAACATACACAAGCAGTAAATAGAAGGAGGAAATATATGTGAATAATTAACACACATCCCTATTTTAGTAGGGTTAATAAAATCGATTAATCGATTTGCTTAATAGATCAATATTAGATTAATAAAAAATACAAATTGATTTAGCACATAAAGCTAAAGTCTGCTAGCTTGATGCTAACGTTTAATGGGATTTCTCACAGGACGGCTAATGCTAAGGCTCGGTTGACCTAAACATACAATGCTGACTAAATGAACATCATTATATACTCACATGCATGAATTTTCCAAACTCTTTTAATGAGTTCTCAAGGCTCTTGTGAATTTAATCGTTTCTAGAAATTATAATCAATACCCAGCCCTATATTTTAGACCACAATGGTCAATGTGGTTATAATTATGGAGCGAAAAAGAACTTCATTAAGTTCAAGAATTTAGTTTAAATCACTTTTTTTGTTGTCATGTTGCTTCAGTGGAAGTGTTAACAGGCACTCAATGAAACTGGTTTATGGGATACCATAAGCTCAATTTTTTGTTCTCATAGGAAATAATATAAGAAGATTTGTAAAAAATATTCATTTCTAATGTGTTTTTTAAATTTACCATTTTTGTGAACTTGAGATATTTTTTGTTGTAACACTAGTGGTCATTTGGTAAAGTGATCTGGCTTCAGTTAGTTTTTAAACCAGCCTTTACAGTGGACGTGAAAGTGGTCCCACATGGTCAGCATTGCACAGCAGAGAGGGGATTTTCACACCTCTGTAGTCTCACATAGGCGTGATCACAACTTTCATCCAGCTGCTTCTCTCCTTTGAAAGCTGAGTGCTTTATCATGCTTTTGTCGTGCTGATCAGCTAAAAAAATAGCAATATGGGAAATAAGGTTTCTGGTTTATCTGACATTTAAATATAATGAAATAAAAGCCAATTAAAACCATATAAGCAGAGTAAGATTGTTTAAATGTTTCTTCAGCAGGTACACTGTAGTATGTTTTTTCACTCTTTGTTTTTAAGGTGCTTTCATTGGGGTAGACCATCGACCAAGGATGGGCAAACTTTCTTACTGGTGGGCCACAAAAAGTTCTAAAATTTACAGAAGAATCGGACCAGGAGCAGATTTGTGACGTGTTTTGGTAATTCACCTCGTAAAAGAAAGAAATACCATGGGATCTGAACAAACATACTTAAATCTTGATTGAAAATAGCTTTAAAACAGAACATTTTAGAGTTTTTATTTAAAAACTGTGATTTTTGTTCTCATTTTAGTGCCATCTTCACCAATGGGTTGATGTTCCTCAGGGGAAATCTCAATTTTAGGGAAATGTTGCATTCATGTGGTGTTGGAATAATCTTAATTTTGACTGTCCGACTTGAAATTAACTTATGAATATCGGAAAATGACCAATCTTCAAGCACTACATGAATGCAGAATAACTTAATGTTCCTGAACAAAGGTCAATTTATTTGTAGTGCGTCATCTTTGGGGAGACACCAGAACTACAGAGAAAATAAACATGACAACGGGTAATCAAAATAATTTATTCCAGTTTGGCAGGCCAGATAAAATAGCTTAATGGGCCGTAGTTTGGCCACCCCTATCATTGACTGTAAAACAATAATGAATTTAAACTGTCAGTGGGTTAGACAAGTAATCTTGCTTTAATTAGCTAAGTAGTGCTGCAAAGTTTAACAACTTTTTTTTTGTTGCTTTGCTTAAAGATTCTCACAACACCACATTGTCTGTTGAATCACAACAGAGTTCACTTGCAAGTATGTCAAAACCTCTATTTCTAGGTGCACCAGATTTAGGGAGAGTTCAGGTGTCTTGGAATACTGCCAAAAAAACGTCCAAGGAACAAAACTATTGAGTAGGCAAAAGAGTCTAGTGCTGGGGTGCCCAAACTTTTTTTCTTAAAGGGACAAAATCTAAATGGGATCCTGGTCCGTGGGCCAAATACACTTTTTTCTTTTTTTTTTGCATGTTATGAAATAAAAGGAGAAAATAAAGAATATAGTTTAAGGTTCATTAAGTTAACAAACATTTGTAAGAATAAAAAGTAAGTAACATTTGTCTGTGAAACCGACAGCTACCCATCACTGACCATTTTAATAGAAAAACAAGAGTAATCTAAAACAAACTTTTTTCCAATGAAAACAGCAAACTGGGATCCTAATCAGAGACGTGAAGCTAGTCTTTTGACTATCCGTTTGCCATCGTCGCTCCATCTTGGCTAGCTGAAAAAGGAAGCATCAGAAGTGACAGTGAAGGCTCTTTGGAATTTCTAACAGAAGCCAAAAGTATATTACAGCCGTAGAGTTTTGGAACACCATAGAGGATCAATGGGAAATGGGTAAGGGGTTTTAACTAAACACTCCGCGGCTTCCGCAGCCACAATTTGGTGGGCCCCACTTTAAGCACCAATGGTCTAATGTGAAAAAAATTAACCCTTGTGCTATCTTTGGGGGTCCAGATGGCTCCACCCTTTCATTGAAGAGTTATCCCTCCTATGACAAAATTGGACAAAGGTGGACAGGATTTCATGTCTGCTATGGAAATGTCCCACTCCCAACGTTAACGTTCCCAGGATAGCACAAGTTAAGAAACAGTATACTCTAAAGAGAAACCATTCCAAATGCTATAAGACCAGCTCAATGGCCAAACCCATTTCTGCAAGAGAATTCTCACTTTCATTTTGGTCCTAACATGCTTTTGAAAAATTCTCTGTTCTCAATCGAATACAATAAAAACTCCTGGAATAGTTCTTGCTCACATCCCAATCTTGTTGTGTAAAACATTCCCATCAAACTGTGTGCAGCTGCGGCTGAGCAACACTTTCTCCGGTGGGCTTCACAGCTTGTGCATGCTGATCAACCGTCTACCGCAGTCAGATCTTCATCTCCCACACAAAGCAACAAGGAGAGAAGCTCAAAAACATGTTTTCATGTGTCAACAAACACCGATGTTTTACAGGATTTCACAATGAGACGAGGAAACTTTTCTTTCCTTCAAAAGGTGCGACAAAATAAAAGTGCTGTCTACTTTTGATGGAACTGATCTTAATCTAGAGAAAAGTGAATAATAATAAAATCCATTATGTTTTGTTTACAGAGTGCAAAAAAAAAACAGCATTGTTCTAGAAATATCTGTCCTCAGAGAACCTATTAGGGTGGTAGTTAGTAGCAGTTCTTACAAAGCAAACACAACAGGGACTTTAAGTCATTCTCCATGAGACGTTTGTGAAATCCCCCCTCAAAGTTTCATCGCAGATGCTTCAAAGGAAACCCTAACAAAGATAAAAGACTCAGAAGAAATCAGAGTATTTTCATTTTAGCTTTACGTATTTAATTTATTTTCCTGCACCAGTTTCAAATATTCCATTTCTGTGCCGTTCTATTAAAATCTGATTTTAAAAAGTCTAGCGTTTCAAATATCTTCTGCTTCTGTTATGTCTGTGGAATGAAGTCAAGCCCCTATCTCCTGCTCTGCATAACTTTATGCTTCAGTTGTAATACCTGTTCCTTCTTGCTGGTTTATTATTTCTGTTCAGGTATGGGGTTCCTTAAGCTGACGCATGGGACTCTTTCCCTTAATGGAGGGGTTTTTTGGTAGTGGAATATTCCATCAATGAGCTGAAGAAGAGTCACGACTGAATGTAGGTAAGCCATGTGGCAAGATGACAAGTGTCAGCAACCACGTAAAAGCTGGGACAGCAAATTGCTCCTGAATCGATGAGTGGGAGGGCTCCGGGAAATCTGAGCTCATTTCCTCCCTGGTTAAGGTCCAGTAAACACAAGGGCTGTACATCAACGTTCAGGCCTTTACTGCACGTCGCACGGCTGTAAAGGAGGGTTTACACGCACTTAGAGTGATGGAAAAAAGCAAAAACAGTTGAAGCAAAGATGTGAGAGATGGCAGAATTTCAGTCTCTAATTCTCCTGCTTGAAAGTGCCGCAGCGTGCACGCGGCTGCGTCACAATCTAAATTTGCCAATCTGTTGGAAGGACTGTAGGACACAGCTGAGTCCTGCAGAGAGGTTGTGTCTGGGCCACTGAACATGTCCACTGTGCTGAGCACCACTGGGCAACTGCCATCTGCTTTTTGTAGCTCAGTGCTCAGGCAAAGCTACAAGAACAGAGAGGAGTTTCTTGTAGCAGCTCTCCTAATCAATCGGGAGTCAGTATTGATTCCTCAATAATCTCCAGCATAGTCGCACTTCTGGCTTCCTCCAGCGAGAGCAGGAACACAGGATTTGACTTCATGGAGTTTCTCCATAAATGAAACCGCATAACTGTTTTATTTTTTCTCTTTCAGTTTCCACGTGAGCATACTGTACCACACACGAGACAAACAAATACAGGTCACACAGCTGAAGCCGAACAATATCTCATCCTTTCTGTCCAGCTGGACTTGTTATCACCTGCGATGGACAGTTTTCCCATGCTGCTCTCTTAACCATCCACCTCGAAACCTCCTCTCACTCACCGCAGGCCGACAATTAATCAGTGCTTTGTTGGCTGGATGGCTCTCTTTCACTGCAGCTGCTGTGCTCAGCAGGAAGGTAAAACAAATAAGGAGCAAGGAATTCCTGTAAGATTATACTAACATGGATGGAAACAGTACCGATCTCTGACAGAAACTTTTTTATTATTATTTTTTTGTTTGTTTTGATGATATTAAAATTTCAACTCAAACTATATTTTTTTACTATTGTAAAATAGTCCACTGTGGTCTTTTAATTATGATTATGCAGTTTTTAGCTAAAATAAAAAGCTGGTGTCGTTTTTTAGGACATATTTTCTGCAGCGCTGCAGGAGCTCATTAGAAATTTGCTTTGGGATTGTGGATGGGACTGTTGGCATGAATGTTAGCCTCACTAATTTCCCAGCATATCTTTGTTTACACTCTTCCCTGCTAGCAACAAACACCTCACAAGCCCACGCTAACATTAACGTAGCAAAAAAAGAAGTGAGTCCACTTTGTCATGTGAGTGATAACACGTCAATGTAAGGTTGGGGTCATCAGGACCCAATGAGATAACACGAGGGTGAAAAACACAATTTTCATTGGATTGGGTCTTTAATGTTGAGTGGAAGGCAGCCATAGTGACATCACTTTACAAATCGCAGCGTTTTCCATCTCTAAACTTGTTTCATATCCATCCAAACTATACACAATTACAACTCCTTGATCTTTCGCTTTAATCTCCTAAAGTTGAAAAGTGACAAAAAATGTCTGAACCATTCTTAAGAGAGAAAAAAAATGTATTTTCTTTTCAACTATTCAAGGTTTTTGGTATTGATACACAATCATGATAAAACCTCAAATATCTTTTTAAATTAACATACACCATACATTCAGACAAATTTGAGCTTTCTAAGAACAATGGTTGTAATTAGGAATGTCACAATTTGCATTTTAAAACTGAGCTGTATGTTACACCATTGAACCAAATTGAAGGGAAAGTGGGTCGTTTCATTCCTATACTGTATACTGTATGTTCATGTTGAAAGTCTGAAACACACGTGTAAGAGGGATTCATTATTTCTTGTTTCATTACATCATACTGACATTTGAAAGCTTTCTTCATTGCCACTTGCTTATCAACCATTTTTTTTTGCTTTCTAATACACAAATCATATATTAAACCAAATCCAATGACCCTGCAATGGATATAGCGGGTTAAGAAAATTGATGAAAGGATGGACCGAAATAAAACTGTGACCAAAAAAATCCAGGTTTGACCAGAATCACAAGGAAAGTGAATCATTGCATCTGGAACTGCAATATAAAAAAATAAAACCATTTCTTGACTTAACTCTTTACATTCTATTCCTAACTGTATTTTTAAGCCTTTTTTCCTTAGTAAAACTGATACAACGCAATGAATACGAGTTTGAAAAAATACTTTCAAACTCTCCTGCTGGGTCCTTTTCTCAAAATGTCTGCAGTTCCCCATCTGAGTGTCAGCTCACGTTTTGAAGCAAAATAAAAGTGTTAGTCCCACACAAAAACCGAGAACTTCTTCCATTTTCTCAGAGATTCACCCAGACTCATAGAATTAAACCAAATCTGTTTCTACCCACTTGCTGGCTTGGTTTTCTTGCTTCCTATTTAATAGTTTTATTTTACATCCTTAGTATAAAACTTAAAAAGCTCGGATGCTACAAAGTAAAATATGTTAAGAAAAGTTCGACCTGTTTCAGGAATTCACCACATCTTATTCATGAATTGTATCATTTTATTCAACTGTCGTATACTAATTTAGAAGCATTATGACGAAAGAATACAATAAAATTACCATCATCATTTTTTTTTTTTTTTTATTAAATATTTTCAACTCCACATCTTTAAGTAACTTTGAACAAGCTGACATAGTTGAATCAATTTAAATGTTGTTGGTGTTTATTTACTCGGTTCAAACAAGCTGATTGGTCTGAAAACTAAAATAAAAGTAATATTAGATCAGAAAATAAAGTCAAAACAGCTAAAGCAAAAGAAAGCTGAGCAGAGGAACTAAATATCGAAAGGATTAACAGTGAAAACACAAACATGGCATGTAACTAAACCCAAGGGAATACAGATAAAAAATACATGCTTGCTGAAAAAACAGGAAGACAAACATAAATGAAAGCTGAAACTTTACTAAATGAGTCTAAAAACATTCACACACAGACACATGAAGAAATCCTTACTAAAACTAATTAAAACATGACACTTGAAGTGATATTTTTTATGATAATATATTGTCTGTTTACAGAGAAGTGCAAACTTGCACGGAATTGGAGCCAAAAGGGACTCACAATTGCATTAATGACTAAGTACCAAGCAATTACTTCTGCAGCAAAGTACACAAAATGAGCTACTTGATTTCTAATTAACAGCTGATTATTTCAGTGAACTGCAAGTAATGGGTTCCCTTGTTTATTTAGTGAGCCGTGTTGAACAAGATCACAGGAGTCACCTCCCTGATCAGACAGTGAAGATATTCTGTCCTTAGAAGGGAAACAAAGTTTGTTTGCCAATTATGAAAAGTTAAATGTGATGGCTAAGACATATCTTTGTAGGAACAATAGACAATCCTGAAGAGGAATGGAAATGTTCTGACACTGTGTCATGTGAAGAGCTGGACTAGGCTATGTGCCATATGTGGGCCAGTCTGTTTTTCAGTCTCAGAGCTCAGGGAATGCAGTCTGATACACAGTAGCACAACAATGCAAGACGACAGAATTCCCTGGACAATGGCCAATTCCCTGCAGGTGCACGGCAGTTACTTTGGGTTGTAGTGGTAAAAATCTAGAAGCTATTGGGTGTAATAAAAGAAAGTTACTCTCTGGAAATCTCAGCTTTGTTGCTAAGCGTTGTTTGAATATGAGGAAGCAGGGGGACATTTTTGAAGCTGCAGTGCCATGTTTTATCTTGGCTGTACTAAGATTTGTTTTGCATACTTCTGCTCCAACTGCAACGCTGTGAGTTATCTGATGAGCAACATAAAACTTTGCTTGGCATGTCTCTACTGCGACTGTGGTAACTCACACCAGAGAACCAGGCATCTGTCAAATATTGTTTTCTTTTTTAATTCAGACTTGGAGAGTATTCATTTCTCAAATTCTTTCAGTAAAGCTCATTTTTAGACTCTTCTGGTCATGGCACATATTGCAAATCAACTGATTATTACTTAAAATTAGTTTAGTTACTTAACAGGAGACAAATCCAGACAATTTAATTCAATTTTATTTATGTAGCCTAATATCACAACACAGTTATATTCAATTCAGTTTTATTTTTACAGCCCAATATCACAAAAATAATCACTTCATTGGGTTTCATGCCATTAATTTTACAGAAGCAGGAGGTCAGTCATAAAATATAAACAATAGCTAATTGATAAACTAAACAGACTAAATAAAACTGGTTATCCCTGCCCTTTGACCTGCGGTCGGCAAACTTTAACAGTAAAAGGCCCATCTGGGCTCGGAAGAGCCACATAGTTTTACTTTAGCCTTTAAGAAATATGGATTTGCCTTCATGACCTTCTTTTATTAGCAATAAATGTGAATTTTGTCCTTTTTTTGGCACAAACAAAATAAAAAATATAAAAAGAATCTAGCATCTCTTAAAATTTGATTTTTTTTCCTAACTTATTTCCAACATAAAAGACTCTCTGTACCAAACAGGATCATCTCAGTTCAGCTCTGGGCAGCTAGTAACCAGCATTGTGCAGCATAAGATAATATGCGCTTTTAACTCATAAAAGATCAAACTTTTTGCCATCGTTTTGCTTTTCATATAAAATCTGTCCATTCTGAAGGTAGACAAGACGTCTTCAGGTCAACAGGGATGTAAAACCTACATAGTTTATCATATATGTTTACCTTAGCCATCAATTTATACATTTAACTAATCTAAATTAAATAAATGCTAATTAAGTAACCCTTACTTTAAAAAATTGCTATTTATTTTTCTTATATTTATTTTTGCTCTTTTTCCCCTCTTTGTCCTCAGCAGTCTTATACTGCTGGGTTTTGTTATTTTAGTTTGGGGTAGGTAGTCTTAGTTTGCAGGCTTTGTTTATTTGTTTTCTTTAGGTAGTTTTGTTAGGCAACACTTAGCAGGGAGCTGCTGACTCTGACGGTCGACTTGGCTGGTTCAGCAGTCTCCATGACTTATTTTATGTTTGGCCAAGGAGCCAGCATGAAGAGATAGAAGAGCCACATGTGGATCTGGAGGTTGCAGACCCCTGCCTTAGACCCTCCCTCCCAGGTGGGTATGAATCGTCCTATAGGTGCATTGTGCTTTTTTTCCTTCACTGAGGCTTTGAGCCTCCTCATGACAGAACAGGAGGAAGCAGAGAGCGGAAACTGACTGATATCAACAGCAGACAAGTGAGTCTTGGTTCTGCTCGTTTTGGATTCTTTTGACAGGCTGTCAGTGAACATAAATGCTTGGTGTCTACATGTGACATCTTTTTATTCTGATTTCATCAGACTTTTTTTTCCAGAGAACTCAGAAGGTGATGAGTTGGGCTTCACAAAAATGAGGGCACAGCATGAATGAGGAAAAGTTATGCGATATTTAGTCAGATAATGTTCTCTAATTCTGTCATATCTCAATGATGTTTACCTTTAAACCTGCAGAACTGTTTGTGTTGGCTCTAAAGCTTAAACATGGAAGTAATAGTCTGGCAAATAAGTATTTGCCTTGGAATTAAGAAATTGTGGTCCTAAATTCGTAGTCTGGTCATACTAAAGACTTTCAACTTGGGACAGGTTGCTTTCCTGTTTGATGATCAGCATTAAGGGTTGGATTGGGGGGGTTATAGCACGAAGTATTTCCAGAGCATTGCTGTGACTGCAGATGACTGCTCCTTCAGGCGGTGGATCAAATGTGAAGAACACATTTCACAGACTGCTTGCAAGTCCTGGAACTTTAAATGCATGACCTGTCTAACTGAGATGCCTCATCTGATTGGTTAACTTTACTAGAAGAGTTAAAAGAAACTTTGAACCTCCACCTTCTGTTCCCAATTTGATGCAAAACAGGAAGTATCAAATGTTTAGGTTCCACCATTTACTGTAACTGGACTTAGTGACCCCTCCACTTTTGTGTTCCAAATAGGAAGTTCTAGTTTGCCCCAAGAAGTCTAAATCCCTTAGACTTCTATAAACAGCTGTTACTCAGTCATTCTATTTGTCAGAATGATCATTTTTACATTTTCTTGCTAATCCCATTTTTTGCTAATCTTTTGCTTTTCTAATCCTGAATCATCTGATCTGCAGAGAAACTCAGATTCACGATAGTAAGCTACAGTTTAAATCCACTTTTCATTATAATATAAAGTTTTCCATACCGGCGTGAATCCCCTTTTCAACGTTACAGAATAGGCGCATTCATATTGATTGTGTTAAGGGTTTAAAAGATACGGTGGTCAAAGGAACTTAAACTCAACAATTTAAGACTTTTATGCTAATCATACACACTAAACGCGGCATTAAATACAACTCACATTTAAAAGTTTTGATAAAGGTGCTATAAATATGTAATCTTAATTTCCATTTTCGCCTAATGATGTTTTGGGACCATCTTGTCTGCGACCAGGTCCCTTTCAAATTAAGAGAGTGACTTCAAAGATGGAAAAAGTTATTGAACCATTGTTCAGCTTCAAGTAAAGTCCAACAAGTCTGCATTTACATGAAGATGGGATTTTCAAAATAAAACATCTCTTTTGATTTGCTCTGGATTTATCTTTATTTAAAGTAAAGTTATCTTAAAAAAAAATCAAGATTAGCCCATTTTAATTAGACTTTAAAAGTGTATACATGTTAAAACATTTGCTCTTTAAAGTTCTAAGCTGTGTTTTGTTAAATATTTAAAATACATTAAGCTTTGAGGTGAAATAATGATTATCTGCACTAGATTTCATCTTCAGTTTCCCTTTAGCACATACAACTTTAATAAAAAGAATATAATACATTAAAAGATTTGAAAGTTAATATACAGAATATCATAAAACAGTCAGACTGGGGTTACTACAAAGAAATGGCAAATGATTTTGATGTTTTTTGATATCCGTGGAACTCCATGGAGTTTAATAAGGGTTCAGTAACCAGCTGTAGGAAGGAGGAAGCTATATGAACCACGATGGAGGGTTAAACGGTCCAATTTTCCCTGTCATATGAACGCCCTTTTCTCAAATTACTTCTTGGCAGCCAGTCAGGTTAACAGACACCAATTAATCTCCCACCGACATTATGGGGTAAGTTGGCTCAGAAAATGGTTGAGAAAGCACACAGAGACAGAAAAAGGACATGTTATTTGCAGGGGGATCACAGGCTTATTGGCTGGAGCCATCTGCAATTAGGGAGTCAGCATTTGTGGCACAATTGTTTCAAATGTAATTAAATAACCACAATTAATGTCAAGCTCTTTTGCATCAACTGTGTTACATTTAACTAACAATATTGAGAGACAAATGTTTGCATATTTTCAAAATAGTTTTTAATCTGGTAAAATATACAAGACAGACCATTATAGGTGGAACTTTGCAGAAGCTGCACTGTTTCCACAGTTTTTTTAGAACCGAGAAATGGTGTTAGTTTTGTCAACGAGCTGTACAGTATGGGTTGGGCGGACCTGTTCTTACATGTAGTTTTTTTTTTCTCTGAACAGATGAATCATAACCATTACATATTTTCTGCAAATACATCAAGATCAGAACCTTTGTATTGATTCTGGGATAGATAATGAACATTTTTTGCTGCATTGACTTACAGATTTTTCTCTCGAATGAGCTTCTCCTCTTAATCAACTGCTGGCTTTATATAATAAAACCACTCTTACTGAATTGAATGTTTCCACATCGCGCATGCTGCAGGACAGTTCTGCTCTCCAGCAGATGGTCATTTGTTCTGGGACACTGCAATATCTCTGAAACGAATTTGCAAGAATAACAAGTAGTTTTGAACTTGATTCATCTCCTGATAACATTTAATAAATGTCTATGGTTTGTCAGGAAGCTGCATATTCTGTCACACTATTGAAAAGTGTTAGACATATAATTAGTAACAAATGCACAAAACAAATTGTTGCTTCTGTCTTTTATATTATCTTACATATTGTTTCATTCAAAACAAAATACACTTGTTATTCAAATACCTGCATACTATCACACCTAGCGTGTATTCACACCTTCTTTGATTAGTTTTATTATACAGGCCAAAAGTTTGAACACACTTTCTCATTCAATGGGTTTATTTTCATGACTATTTACATTGTAGATTCTCTGTAAGGGCTATTTGACCAAGAAGGAGAATGACGGAATGCTGCTGCAGATGACCTGGACTCCTCAGTCAGCTGGACCTGAACCACGTAGAGTTGTTTTGGGGATGAGCTGGACAGCAGACTGAAGGCAAAGGGGCCAACAAGTGTTAAACACCTCTACGAACTCCTTTAGGATTGATGGAAAACCATTTCAGGTGATGACTTCTTGAAGCTCATGAAGAGAATGCCAAGAGTATGCAAAGCAGTAATCAGAGCAAATAGGGGTATTTTGAAGACACTAAAATATCAAACATGTTTTAGGACATTTTACCTTTTTTGGTTAAGTACATAAATCCTCATGTGTTCATTCATATATTTGATGCTTCAGTGAGAAATGTCAATCTAAGTAGTCATAAATATATATAAAAAAACTCATTGAATGAGAAGGTGTGTCCAAACTTTTGGCCTATACTTTACACTTGGGCTACCAGGCGGCTGGTGGCCTGTGGTACTAGATATGGTCGGAGACATTCACACATGTGCTAAAAGGTTAAAATGACAAATGTCACCTAAACCTCCTTTAGGTGGGAAGTTCATTAAGCAAGAGTGGAAGTGCTGATGAAGACAGATGAAAGTCCATCATTCAATAAACTTGATAACCTACTCAGAATGAGGGTACATGACACTGCAAAATACCAAGCAGAATGTGTTGAACTGACTTTGAATAGCTGTTCTTAAATTCCAAGAGGATTTTCAGAAAATTAAAACTAAATAATTAAAATAATAATTAAAAAATTTCAGCTTTCAAGATCTCTATGATTTTTTTTTTCAAAGTTGTGTTGCCCCACCCTCGGAATTTCTGGCCAATGGTTGCAACGATTGCCTCTGTTTACAGATTTTAGTCCATTTTCAAAAAAGTTCAACAAAAGTAAAAATAAACACATAAAAAACAAACTCCACTCCAGCTTCTTCTATAAATCAGAGAAGCAAAGTATTGGATTTCCTCAGTGAATACGCCCTTTTGTGTTCTTTATGGCATAGATTGTCTTTTATCTCGTGTTGTCTGGGGTGGGGCCCATCAGACTGATAAACCACCATAGAAGCCGTATTCTGCCCTTTGGAGCTGTATGAAGCCTTAGTCCTACAAAAACATATTCTCTATCACAACATGTCTTTATTGACATCCACCTATGGAACACATTTCCACCAGAAGAAGCTTTTCATCCATCTATTTTCTATCCCTGCTTATTTCTGTTCAGGGGTTACTGCAGCATACCCACCAACTGTTTAGCAAAGGTGGGGTACATCCTGGACAGTTTAGCTGACCACATGCCACACAGAAACAACTACACACACCTTAAGGACCTATAAAGCATGTTTATGGACTGTGAAGCCAAAGTTCTCAGAGGAAACCCATTCTTGTAGCACTCAAACTTCACAGAAAGGATCTAACAGGATCTACACCACCTGTGCACCCACCAGCCCTAGATCTGGTAAACACACTAAGATTGATTCACTTTATGACACAATACTGGCCATACAGTTGGTACCCTTGGTTTGCATAGCTCATAAAATCAATTCATAGCAATCAATTCTGCGTGTTCACTGATGAGAAAGAAAGTGATCAAAAAAATCAATTGGAATTCAGTCAACTTAATAACTACTGGTGAAGTCCTTTGAGCCTGACCTAACTGGTTTCAACTGGTCTTTAGCTCCATGTGGATTGATGCAACAATATGGTAATAACAACATATAAAAGTGTAAGATAATAAAAAAGTATAAGAATAAAAATCTTCATGCAACAATATAAAAGTATTAAAAAAAACCTTCATCCAACCTTGTATAAAAGTTTAGAAAATGTTAATTTAACATAAAAATCCTTCAATAGTAGCACACTGGATTTAACACTCAGTAACAGTAACATCTTTGTAGAAATGCAAAAAGTAGGGGTGTCCACACATTGGACTGTAATGTTGGCTTTTTGCCGCCATCACGTGTGTTGTCTGCTGTGATGGTACTTGTAAAGTAGTAAAATAAAGCTACCATTCCGCAATCTAAATGGTATTTTCCAATAGTGATTATCGATTTATCTCATTTTGAAATATTTTTTTATTTTTTAATGGTTTTGGTTGATTCAGCAAACAATTTGTCTGAGACAGATTGAGCTAGTTGGATCATAGGAATACAAATCGATTCATCGATTGATCGTTACACCCCTAGTAAACTGTTATTTGCCCGATTACCCTGTCACAGAAAAATTTAGCATAACTGTGTTGGATATCACTTTTATTTAAAGCAGCATTGTTGCAAACAGTGACAGCATTGCACTTCACATAGAGACACTTCACAAACACTCTGAACATATGCTCAGTCTTTTTTATTCGTTTATTTCATTTCTATTGGGTTCTGATGTTGTTGAACCATTTGCTGCCTCAAAATAAAATCTATTAAGGAGTGAACCAATTTCTGAAAAATCTTGTTTTTCAAAAACTGAATTTCTCTCTCCTTGGGAGCCAGAATCTGGTCCAATTTCCTGTCTTTTGTTCAGGTAAAAACTCGAAACGATTACATTTCAAAAGCATCTGTTTGTGTTTTCCTATCTTGGCCTGTTTGTGAAACTGGTTTAATACAATTATTTTAAATAAAGTGATATAAAACGTGTGTCTGGAAACAGCAGTAAAACACATTACTGTCCTGAATTCTGAGAGCTGTGTTAATAGAGCAGCAGCTGCTTCATCCACAGAGTGAGGTCCTCCCTCAGGTGTTTTTTATTTTTTATGGTCATAATTATACAAATTCTACAAATAGTATTCGTAGTGCTTCACATTACGGAATGAGTGGTGTGTGTGTTTGTAGTGTAAGGGCACATATGGTCACCTTGCTCTTATTACTAATAGAAAAACAAAGTTTAGTTGATGCCGAACAAGTACAGAGTTTTGAAATGAGAGGGAATAAAGTATTCCAAGCTGTGTAGAAACCTTAAAATTTTGTCTTACTATCTCATCTATAATTAAAGACACAATAAACCTTAGTTCAAATTGAGTGGTGACATTTGGAAAATATTGCCTGGCCTTACAGATATATATCCCCATTTCTTAAACAATAAAATGTCCCTTTTCTCTAATTTTCATTTTTCTTTCTAGCCACTTTATTTCAGAGTCACAGAAAAAGAACTGCTTTGTCTGACTGTACGTTGGTGCTGTTCCAAGTTTCTGCTTTAATGTAATATTGGAAATTGGAGGACAAATAACAGAAGAGGGTTTGAACTTTTTTTTTCATACTTTAATACCAATACTTCAAAAAAAAAAATCCAGCTTTTTATCATATTGATATTTGTTGACTTTTTGAATTAGTTAATGTAATTGTTTTGGGAAACTCCCTCCACAGATTCTCTATTGAATTGAGGTCTGGAGACTGGCTGGGCCACTCCAGAACCTTGACATGCTTTTAATGTAGCCACTCCTTTGTTGTCCAGGCGGTGTATTTAGGATCATTCAGAGAACTGCAGGATTTGAATCCATGACAACATAGTGTGTCACTAATAGTAACCTTTGTTACTGATGTCCCAGTTCTATTCAGGTCACTGACCAGTCCCCCCATGTAGTTCTGGGCTGTTTTCTTTTCATTTTCAAGATCATTTGTACTCAACCGGCTGAGCTCTTGCATGGAGCTGCAGATTCCATTTTCTAATGTTCCAACAGCTGATCTACCTCATCAAGCTGCTTGCTTATTGCAGATTGGTTGATCCTAGACTTGCTTAGGTCCAAAATCTTGTCCTTGGTGTTCTTCGACAGCTTTTTGGTCTTGGTCATGGTGGAGAGGTTTACAGTCTTGACTGTTTAAGGGTGTGAAGAAGTGTCTTTAATACAGAAAACCAAATGAAACTGGTGACATTGAAACAGGCAACAAGTGAAGAATTTGGCTTCTTAGATCTGTAAGGGACAGAATTCCTGCCTATTTGTAGGAGATTAATAGTTGCTTCTGCACCATAATGCAAATTAAAACTTTAATAATCATACAGTATGATTTTCAGGATATATTATCATTATTTCTCCCTTAAAGTGTACCTATGATGAACATTACCGACTAAAAGAAATATGTTTTTGCCCCAGTGTTTTCAGGTTGAGCAGAAAGTACCACATTTTCAGATTTTTTTTTTTCAATCTCCTGTCAGTTTTCTCTGTTTGTACCCATTAGGGTGTTTCACGGACTCTCAGCTCTCTACTACTTTTAAGCATCTCCTGACAAGAGTTACTTAGAGATCACCACTGACATCCTGGCTTCTGACTCCAAGCTTGAAATGCCCCCCCAAAAAATACTAAATAATAGGTTGGAGTAAATCCAGCCTGGAGCTCTACTTTGAAGGCCACAGTGAGTTGCTTTTCAGGAAGGTGACTGAGCCTCAGGTGCTCACTCTTTAAGCATCTTATCACTTTGACCTGTTAAAAACCATGGATGATTTCCATCCATGAAAATCCTGTTTCATATTGTGACGTCTGGTGCACACATATTGATCTGCTGTTAACCACCTTTTGTCCACAGATGCATGCAAGAGTAGAAACGAGACCTGGCAGCTCTCTGTGCCTTCAGATGAGTTTAGCTAACCGAGGGTGGTGAAGGAGGTGCAGAGGCAGGGGCAGCACACAGTGCTTTGTGTTCACTGCCAGAGAATTATCGCGTCAAACGTGTGTGCCTGATGGTTCTGACAGGCTCAAGGCCAAAAAAATTAGGAGCCCAGTGTGGGCAGAAGTGATTCTGCTGCTCTTTTGCACCAGCAGTTTACACAAAAAAGAAAAAAAAAAATCTATCTAAATATCAGCATTGGTGACAATGATCAGAAAGTAGAATTGGCAAACACAAAATACATGTTTTGATGTTATATTCAGACTTTTAGCCACTGGAGATTGGAGATTTTAATATGACTCCATGAAACCAGGATTGCTGAAATTGGTCTTTGGTGGCTTAGGGACTATCAGCAGTGATTTGCATGATGTATTCATACAAAGGCTCTGCGAGTTAAAAGACACACTGGAGATGCCAGTTTTAACACACCATGCTGTTGTAGGAAATTGTAAGCAAAAAGTCATTTGGTCCAGATCAAAATGTGAGGCACAGGCTACATCTGCTAAGAACAAACATTTGGAGAATTATCACTCACCAGGAAACTGATGGTTGTTCCAAAGTAGCTGCTCTCTGTTTTTCATTGAATTTAAAGGAAATTGTGATTTATATCTCAGTTTGATTACAGATTAAAAAAATGCAATATGTGGAAAAAGAAATAACCAAGATGCAAATTTGTCTTCACGGAGATGTTCTGACACAGCTGTACTTGTGTAAATGTCAGGGACGGTGCCAGCATTCTAATGTTTACCAGACACTCTGTTCAAACAACACAAAAAGTTTAGCTTTTTTTTTTCTTTTCTAAATAATTCTAAAATGTAATAGTCAAAACTAAAATTTAATTCATTTCTTTAAATAAAAATTAAATTCTTAGGCAATCAAAATAAAGCTATCAATTAAACTTTTCCGTCTATTTTTCTTTTTTTGGTAACCTGAACTTCTAACATTTAACCTGCTTTTCTTGTTCTTTATTGCAATGCATCTGGTCTTTGAATACAAGCTGTTTGTTTTTGTGTTCTCTTTTGTTCTATTTATTCCTTTTGAAGGCTCAAATGTCTGGCATTTAGTTCTAGTTTATGACCAAACAACTTTAACTGAACTCAACTCGTCTTGCCAGGTATTCTTGAAAGTGTAATACTTGGGTCAATAAAGGTATAAAACAAAGTGTCATTCTACTTATTTTTTGGCAAATATTTTTTTTCTAAATAAATCTAATATTGTATTATTTCTAACAAAAAAAGGAGAAAATGAATTGTTCAAAATAATTCTCCTTTCATTCATTTTATACAGAAAAAAAGACACTGGTGCTTTTAAGCTGAAAATACTGAAATGCATGCTTGACTCCATCTGTTTGAAGAACTATTTTTTAACAAAAGAGACAATTCATTTTTCAATTTTCAAACATACCTCTAGTTTATATAAAAAACATTGCATCATTAGTCCTACTTGTCAGTTCATAGCAGTTTAACACATAAAGTATCATTTATTCAAAAAGTGAGTCTCTTGTTTGTGAAAAAATTGACAAACAAAAACTAGGTGAATCAACTTTTCTATTGCTTTCTGGCATAAGTATTTTGCTGAAAACAAGACATCATCTCAACAAAAGTCATTGTTTTATTTGTATCAAAATGTTTTGTAACCATGGCAACGACTTTTCATACTTTCAAAGGAACCAGGAGGAAAAAGTTAGAGCGATTTTTATTTTTTTCCCCCCGCTCCTTGGTCCACAAATAACTTCACTGCTGAGACTCGGGAGCATCCACGTCTGAGGTAGGATGTTGTTTACATTCTGTAATAAGTTTTCATGAAAAAGCGTAGAAAAAAAAAAAAAAAGAACCACCTTAGGGCTAATAGAGCGACATCTCGGCTGCAACTGTTGGTGAAATAAGTGCTTTCCTTTTGGTCTCTTGATGTATGATTGATGACTGTTCGTGGTAAGTTATTAATCACACAGATGCATAAAAGTTAATGCAGTAGCGAGGAAAGTTAATGAAGGAAGAGCCGGTTTCTTTGTGTTGCTCACAACCTGGAGACAGACGAGATGAGAGATCGGCCCACTGCGGCGTGCTGAGAGAACAACACCTGACATCAGGGCATATGTTTGACTTTGTGAAGGGCTGTAGAATAGAGAGATGAAAAACCAGAGAAAGTCACAGAAATGTGCGTGTCACTGCCTGAGAGAAGCGACAGGAAGAAGAGACAGGCTGACATTAGACAGCTAGAAAGATGCTGGCTGTGGGAGGAAAGAGAAAGAGAGAGGAAGAGGAGGGACGAAGGAGCGGAGGGCAAGACATTTTAACTTTTTTATTCTGAGAGGGAGAAGCTGAAGCACTCAGAAAAGACATTTTAGGTTGACGTTTCTATTAAATTATTTATCTGGTAAACAAGAGGAAGCAGTCAATATCTAATTATTTTACTATTGTTAAATACAATTACAAAAATGTTTTTAAAGAATTGTTGAGCCTCAAATCTGAATAATTTTTTTTTAAAGATTCTCTGTTAGAAAACAACATTTAAGTCTATAAAAGTTGAGATTTTTACTACTCTTCTGTATAAACAATGAAAGTCTGTTTCTTATGAGCAGGTCAAAATGAAGAAAAGCAAAGCCCCCACTTCCAGGAGAGTTGAGATCCAGCAGCTGTACCTGAACTACTCTGCTGGCATGACTTCCTTGCCTGCTTCTGAACTCCTGAAATTTCTGCACAAGGAGCAGATGGAGCTCACCGCAAATGAAGACACTGCAGAGAGCCTGATTGACAGATATGAGATCGAAGAGACGGGTGAGCAAAGAGAGTGGCTTTCTGCACGTCACCAGCCTTACAAATGATAACAATCTATAAGAGTGGAGTTCTTAAAGGGACCATACCATGAAAAAACAACTTTTTGAGCTTTTAAGTGTTTTATACAGTAATTCCTCACTATAAACAACTCCAAAACTGTATTTATAGTGTATTTGTGTTGTGATCCAGTGTAGCGATGGCTGCGGCTACTAAAGGCAGATGGTATGGTGGTATGTGTCATCTTTGAAAAAGTTTGGACGTTATTTGTTTTTGTGGGAGAAACTCAGACATGCTGTCAAGGAACGGCTCTAGGATGACATCATAAAACACAGCGGGAGGCGGAGCCTCAGGAATCCAGTCGTTTTACCTCCTGAGAGGAAAAACCTCATGAAAATAACAAACATTTCATAAATAATTTGTTTTTTTAGCGTTCCAAAGTTAATGCATGATCATATGTACAGACATATTTATTCTGAAAGGCTTGAGAACATCATTGTGCGGCCCCTTTAAATTTAACATAAACTGCAGTAATTACTTAGTATAAAAACCTTAAGGCTTGACTAGCTACAGTAACACTTCTGCGAATACAGTGCAAAAATACAAATACAAAAATACACTTAAAATTGAGCAAAACGCTGGAATACTGCTCAAAACAACATGTTAATTATGCATATGTTTGTTGTGTTTTTTTAGGGAAATAATGTGTAAAACTGAACATTTATGGTTTCCAAAGTGTGGTTTACAATCATAGACTGTATAAAAGAACTGGACCGAGTGAGTGTGCCATACCCATACAGCTCCAGTGAAATTAAGTCAATTCATTTGCCATTTTTTTTTTGCAATATGGACGTCGCGATGCTGGAGTCAGACGACATCAGTAAGCAGTGATTGGTCAGAGTGGTTCTATGGCAACTGCCCTCGCCAATCAAGTTTGGAATTCCACACCCCTGCCACTTCAATGCAGGCTACATGAAATCAGTCAAACGCTTCAAAAGTCTGACGTGACTCTTATTGAGGCATCTGATTGGCCAGTTTGGTTACTTCCTGTTTTAAATGCGACGGGGGAGGAGTCACTCAATCCAGTTCTCTTATTATGTCAATGTTCACACTTCAGTCTGCATCAAATTTCTTTTGGTGTGTTGTTCCCATTAATATTTCCCTTTTATGTTACACCAAAAAAGTGTGCTTGAGTTTCAGTTGTGCACTTCCTGTTCCTCCTCTTCCAGCCAGAGAAAGCAGATCCATGACATTTGAAGGCTTCCTCAGATACATGGAGTCCAAAGACTGCTGCGTGTTCAACCAAGCTCACACATCTGTGTACCAAGACATGGACCAGCCTCTCACCAATTACTTCATCTCCACTTCACACAACACTTACCTGACTGGAGATCAGCTGATAGGAAAGAGTCACCTCGATGCCTACGTTTGGTAGGAAGGGGCTTTGCTTTTACCAGATGAAACAAAAAGCCAAAGGTGTGAGTAGTGAATCTCAGCGAGGAGGTTGTGTGATTCTGGTTGTGTATTTGGCTCATTAGCATGCAAGTCAAACGCCTCCCTGATATTAATGTGGAACAGATTAGAATCGAAACATTTAAAGAGCCTCAAAGCGTACAAAAAAGAACATTCAGATAAATACTTCCCGCAAATTAACAAGAATATTCTAATCCGGTGTAATCCATCCATCTGCTGAAAAACATAAACACGCGTTCAAGCCAATTGGGGAAAGCATTTGGCTTAAACTGAGTTTGTTGTGCAGCACAAAGCTGCCTTGTCTCCACAGACATGCACGTTCATCATGGGGATGCTGAATGCTTTCATTTGACTGACCGGCTCATGTGCTGAGGCAGACAGCAAAACTGCTGTGGTGCCTTTGTGGGACAATGGCTGCGATTACAAAAGAAGCTGATGGCAGCAGAAGTCCAGTATTTATGGATCCAGTGAACATGCTGAATGCTCTGGTCAGCTAGCAGAGGGAAGCCCTCCACCCCATCTGGCTGAAAGCTTTGCTTTACCCTGACAATAAAATCCTGTAGGCTGAGGGGGAAATGCAATTAAACAACCAGAAGATCCCATCTAATTTAGCTGAAATCCATACACATTTTAGGCATATTTTTTCAGCAATTTTAATTTTTGATGTTGTGTCCAAAGTAAAAATTATCTAAAGTTAGTATTCTGCAAATATTATTAAACAAAACAAAAAAAATCCAAAATAATGTTTCTCAGCAACTCTTTTCATTCTGTGTTGATTTAGCCTTCGATTCATCCTGTTTTTTTTTTTTTTTGCATTGTTTTTGATTCTCTTTTGTTAGTTAATTCAAAAGTTGCACTTCCACAAACGACCACTGGAGGCAGGTTGCAGAGGGCTGCAATTTTTCACTGACTCTTTATGTTAAATTTCTGATTTTAGAATCCAAATTAACACATGAAAGGAATTTTCAATGAATTTTTAAGTTTTTCTTCTTTACATCTGATTATTGCTGGAATTCAGACACTTAGTTTTCATTTATCATGTGTTTTTTTCTGAGTTCCAGCTGCTTTCCTAGTGATGTGTTTGAATCCAACAGGACATGAAGATGCGAGACTCTGTTTCTTTTCAACACAGTTCAAACACATACATGTACATTGTATACCGCTTTCAAAATGTGCTCTTTTTGTGAGTGATATTAAGAATTTACCAGCTCAGATTGAGTACCTGATAGCAGGAACATTATAACTGCGTTTAGCTATGATCTGTCTCTTTTACCGTTCATCTCTGACACATTAAAGAAGTTAATTCAAGTTGAAACAGGGCTCAGCTTCAATGCCTCCACGTCTCCCCAGGGCCAAAAAAACTCTGTCAGGGCAAGACTGATGTACTAAGTGAAAAAGTAAATTCAGCTGAACTTGTTTCTTTTATTTTTTTAAATTGCTCTTAATGTTTCGGATTTTGTTTTGTGCAATAGAGACATAGATAACTGAATTAAATATTGAAAAAATACTTCTTTCGCAGTTGTATCAAATCAAGTGAATAAAACAAACAATGATGAAAAGAGAAGTGGCAAATAAGATTTAATTAGTAAAATGTTTAATTATTATCATCTGTAATAATTGCTCATAGTAACTTTTTAAAAGTGCTACTTTGGTATTTAATGATCTGCCTTCACCTGAGCCTGATGCCACCCGATTTTCTTCTCTGTATTGCAAACACTTAACTTTTAGGTTTTTTTTTAATCAAATGTATGATCAAAGTCAGCATGTAAAACACATGCACTTTTGTTTTGTTTGTTTCAAAGTGTAGCATAGATACATAGATTGCTAATTTAAATGTTTTCCTGCTTAATGCAAGAATAGATGTGATGTAAAAAAACAATGCAACAAGACAAAATATCAAAGTAAACAATGTTTTTTGCAATGAATGTTTATTTTTTTTATTTAAAACAAGCTTGTATGGTTGGTCTTCAGGCAAGTAAAAAAAAAAACATGAATTAGGTAAAATTAGTCGTCAAATTTTTTTTTTATGTTTCTTGGCCTTTGCTAAATATCCAGTTTGTGCTGTGCTTATTTTATTTTTTTTATATGCACTTAGGACTTCATAGAGTTGGCCAAGAAGGGTTAAGGGCAGGCAGGATGTTCCTGGTGGAGAGCCCAGGATGATAACACATTGTGCAATATTCATGCAACAACTGGTCCACTGCACTGCTTTCAAGAGAAAAAAAAACAAAAAAACAGCAACAAACTTGAATTTCTTTGAATGTGTAGGTTTTTTCCCCACACCATTGTACTAACTCTCAAGACCAGAAGCTGCTGTAAGCTCCATAAACTGCAGATTTGAATGGTTAAGTGGGATTCTTCAAGCAGTTTATGACGGAATAATGTGCAACAAGACACTTGGACAACAGTTTCTGAATTAACAAGCAGAGGTGTCATTTTCAATCTGCATCAGTGTGGCCGCTGACGGGGATGTGTGTGCATCTCAGGGCTCTGAGGAAAGGCTGTCGCTGTTTGGAAATCGACACTTGGGACGGTCCGGATATGGAGCCTATAGTTTACCATGGCTACACCCTCACCACCAAGATACTCTTTAAAGACGTCATCACCACGGTGGCACGACACGCCTTTGAGGTAACGGCTTATAGTTTGTTGTATTTTAACGTACTTCTGCTCCATTAATCCCAATTTGGGTGCATCCCTGCTGTATCTTCATCTCTGTATCTCTTGGCATGTTTTGCAACAGGTATCAGCTTACCCGGTGATTCTGTCGTTGGAAAACCACTGCAGCCAGCAGCAGCAGGAAGTCATGGCTCAATACCTCGTGTCTATCCTCGGTGACATGCTGGTAACAGCTCCTCTTGATCACTTGGCCAACGGAGAGCTTCCGAGCCCAAACGTAAGGCTCCGAGGATGTTTACAGAGACAATTCATCATCAGCTGTCAAAGCAAACATGAAACAAAAAAAAGACCTTTTCAACTTTCCTGCTCCCCCCCCAATGACACATAGGGTCAAATAGATGCAGGCTTTTCTCAGAAGGTCAAAAATGTGATGCAATGTAGCTGATTATAAGACATACCCATCACTCGCAGCATGTTGAGGCACATGAGACCGTCACTGAGAATCCCTGTTTGGGCTCTGACATCTCCTCGGGAAGATCTGTCTGAACTCATTAGGAAGCCACGAAAGACACGGACTCACTCACTCATCTTGTTAAAACGGAGAGGAGGATTTTTTTGTCCCAGGGTGCACATTTGCAATGCAGAGCCTCTCTGTCGTTTCTTCAGAATTTACCACCATAAAAAGAAGATCCATTTTTCCTAAAATTTCTGTTTCATCTCAAAGATTTTTGGACTCTTGCTATTTTTAATTTTTAAACCAAACCATAAAAAACATAAACAAACTACCTTTAAAAATTACACAATTCTTTAACAGGTTTTAAAGCTGTTTACCAAAGTCAGTATTTGTGATTACCCAATGTAATTGTAGGATTAGAAACGCCAACCTTTCCTAGTTAGTGTGCAATTACACCGTTTTATTTTAATTGCCCTTGGTGAAAATGAGGTAAAACTCTAAAAGCAAAGCCTGTATTTTAGCTCTGTGAGCTGTATAATTTTGTGTTACAGTGATAAAAAGCGAAAACGTGCATTGAAGCTGTGCCAAGGGAAGATACAAGGCTTGCAATTTTTATCCTGTAGGGTTTCAAAATGTTGTTTACTTTGGCATTTCTGTAATTATTTTTGCGCATTATGCCCGTGCACACAGATCTGACTTCCTGTGGTGAGGCTCACCACTGAGCTGCCCCCTACCAATGAGGTTTTCCTTTAAATAAGTTGCTGCTCCTTCACTTTTAAGAGGCCTTTAGAGCACTAACAGCCTGGAAGTCAACACAGTGAAACGAGAGAGGAAAAAAGCCGCTGCTTTTTTCCTTTTCTCTCCCCCGTTCTTATCATTCCTATTCATGTACGGGAGCAATATGGATGCGACTCTCGGAAGAATAGCATCTTTGTGGGAAATCATAGAATGGCTGTTTTGTCCAAACCCTCCCTTTTTGTGTGTGTGCGGATTCAAAACCAGCTCTGCAGATGGAAATGTGTGACACATCTTTGTGCTATTTGTGGGAATGTCAGGACCTGAAGTATAAGATTCTCATCAAGAATAAGAAGAAAAAGCCAAGGATTAAGACAGAACAGGCAACAGAGGAGAGTGCAGATGAGGGAGAGGAGGATTATGATGATCTGGAGGATGAGGAGGACGATGAGGATCATCAAACAAAAACAAAGTTCTGGTCTCCCAGAAAGGCAGGGCCAAAGAAGGAAGTAAGTGAGGATTTTCAGGTCAGGTTAAAGCAAAGTTTCTCACAGGAAGAAGATGAAAAACAATTTGGAGTAGACATGTTTAAGGTTTTCTTGATGTTATTATGTAAAAATTATGTAAAATTACTTAATCAAAATACATCCAATTTTTTAATAATGAAAGAAATATTGACCTGGACACCTCTCTGGGGAGCTGTTGCAGGCATGTCCCACTGGGCGAGGCCCCGAGGAAGACCCAGGACACGCTGAACTTCGGAGACTGTCTGAATTCCCACTACCAACTTCAAAAAAACGATATAGTGCAGCACTATCTATTGCCCTGGATTTTAAAAGCAATTCAGACACCGTGCTTACTGCTTTTGTTATGCTAAACACCGAATAAGACATCACAGATTTCATAAAGTGAAAATCGAATCAATAAGAACATTTCACGACGCCTATTTGTGACTCCACTGTGCTGCGATGATAAAAATCTGGACAGTTGTTAAAAAATTACACTTAAACATGTTCTTTTCACAAAAAGTGTTCGACCATAATATATTGTGGTCTATATTTGCTAACGTAGTGAGCATCAACACACACTAGTTTTTCGCAAAGACTTCTGGGAAATTGAGAGTCGAAGTGTCCTTGGGCAAGGCACCTAACCCTGAATTGCTGCTGGTGGTAGGTTGGCGCCAGTGTTCGGCAGTGGAGCCTTTGCTATTAATAAAACCGCTGTTGTTATATATTCAAGAGCTGGAAGCTCCACACTAACGCTGGCTATCCGGCGACTTTTTGTGACATTATAGAGTGTAAGAGATGTCCAAATTCGGAGACAGTAGTTTAGATCTCTCCGTTTAGAGGGTTAAATGTAGGGATATAAAGAAGGGAAGAATTAAAGTTTTATTGATTTCTCCTTCATGATCCCTTTTCAAACGGTTCATACTTTCATGTTTTGGAAAGGAAACTACTCATGCGTCACTACTAAACCTGAGTCCCTGACTAGTCAAAGTTGAACCGGTTAACTTTTGACAAGCATTCAGTGACCGCAAACAGGCTTAAAAATGTGCGTAGTGGCGCGCTAGCACGAATTGGAACACGGAAGGTTGCATCACTTTTATTAACTAAAAAGAATTGTTATCTGATTTTTCACCTTGTCATATTATGTTGTCTCACTCCTGACGGGCTTTCGGTTTGTCCTCTCTGTACTGCATAAGGAAAAGAAGGTGGTGGTAGCCCAGGCTTTGTCTGACCTGGTGATATACACAAGATCCGTCAAGTTCATCAGCTTCAGTCACTCCAGGGAGAATCAGAACATCTTCGAAAACACATCAACGGCAGAGAAGAAGGCTCGCAAGCTGGCAAGCGCCTCAGGTGAAATAAGCTCAGGATGATTTTCCAGCAGAATCTCCGTTGTCATGTTGGTGATCCCAGCAGATCCACTTGATATAGCTTCCCAATAGGCTTTTTGTGCGATAGTTTTCAGCCGTAAACTTCTTCGACAGTGGAAGCAGATAAAATATTATATGCACAACACGAGGGGAACACTTTGGGGGCGCAACAACACAATCTCTGAAGTGTGTCTCACAGTTAACAGCCCACTGAGGCTCTGGCGGATGAATGATCTGTAGAACTGTCATCATCGTGCTGAGTTGAGATTTACCTGAGAAACAGAGTGATGCAGCGAAATGAAACCTCTTCCTGTTGGTAGATCGACACTTGATAGACTTTATGAGTAGGCAGCAAAAATCTATGCTCAAGATGTGAGGTTGTGCTGCATAATTGACCTTTATATAAAAGTATAATTCATATGTGGATGCATCAGAAAGCTAAAAGATACATTTGATCTATTTTCATACTGAATTGAGTAATCATTAGGTCTTTCATTTGATCTGTGATTTTGTCAAATAGATTTAAATGTGCAGTAAAACATCAACAAATGTCACATAAAAAGCATTCTTAACCTCTGCTACATTGTGCATCCATCCTCCCACTCAGGACTGAATTTTGTTCAGCACAACCAGCGGTTCCTCACTAGGATTTACCCAGCAGGCTCCAGGACGTCCTCCTCCAACTACAACCCCCAGGAGTTCTGGAACGTTGGCTCACAACTCGGTGAGTCTGGACAATCCAAAATAGTGAATAACCTCAAAACCGAAACAAAATGTAACCCACGCTGATTGTCATGTACTTCTGTTGAATGATTTATCTGCCTTCCATTTGAGCCGCACATTATCTTATGTCCTGTTCATTTGGCAAAATAGTGGAAACCCTCAAAGATCCAACAAAATTTAAATTGTTAAATCAATACTAACAATTTACTGGGATTTACATGATCAATAACAAAGATCACTAAAACAATTTACAGGGCATATTCATCAGATCAATAGTGTCATCTTAAAAGGGGGAGATAAAAAATCTATCTGTGCTTCTAGCATAGTCAATAATAAAACCCCTAAAATCAGTATGTTAGATGCCAGAATACTTTAAAAGGATCCTTTACGACTGTTGTGCCGGCACAGCCAATATAAATCAAGGACTTTTAGATACACAGATCAAATTAATTAATCAGAACCCGAATGAGTTGCTAAAATGAGAAGACAAGTCCTCCTAATGTTAGAGCAACACTTTTTAACCCTTTAAAACCAGAGCTTTAGCTACAGTGCGGATGTTCTTTGACTGATTTGTCTTTGAGCGTTTCCAGTGTAAATGAAACAGTACCAAACCATATTTCTTGGTGCCCCCATCAATGTAGGTTCATTGACAAGTGGAACGGAACAGTTGAGGCGGAGCTGCTGTAGCCACCTGCTGATTGGCAGAAAGTGATGACAAAATTAGAAAGCGCCAATATAGTGTTCATTTGAGCAAATGTTTCCAACGTTTGTAAGCATTCTGGTTTTTGCGGTTTCATATCTAGTCTTTTGGTCTCAAGTCTAGATTGAAAATGTTTGCAAACAACAGCAAGGTCTGGTCTGCTGTGGAACTGCAAATGTTCCTTGCCATCCTTTAGCAGTGTGATATAGGGTGAGCTAGTGGTCAACCCGACGCATGGGCTGTAAAAACAAACCACTCAGTGGAAGCAAACTGATTGGAAATGCTCACCAGAATTAACTGGACTGTACCGCTTAGTGGAAATTAGGCTCTAGTTTGCATGTTGCGTCTCCTGTCCAATGAGAGGGACTTACCTGCAGGCAAGATGGCGCCCAAACACAACATTAAGCACATCAGTAGCCGGAAGCTGAATTTGGGTATCTATACTAGAAGATTACTAACCACAACAGTAAACCCAAACCCTAATATTAACCCTAACCATAACCCGGTTAAGTTGTTTTTCTTTGTTGGAACTTCGGTTGAGGACTTCCAGCTAATGATACTCTGGTACCATCTTAGGGCCATGTTGTTGTCCGCAACAAGGTCCTCTTGAGTCTGTTGCCCCTCCCCCCTGGGTTCCAGAGGAGTGGTTTGTCCTACCCTCCCCCGTGTCAAGTAGTTTGTCCTGATCTCTTTGCTCCTCTAAAACTTAAGCAATCAAGCTCCATGCCATCTCCTTCCATTCACCGAGTCCTTGTATAATGCATTTTATGTGTCATATATGATGTGCAAATCAACTCTTACCGCAAACGCCGCTTTTCTCTGCTTCAGAAACCAACTGGAATTACGTTGAAAACCGTAAAAAATTTACAATAAGTGTGTTATTTAGGTGTCGCAGATGACATCTCATCTGCTTTTTCAAATGAGCTGAACATTTTTAAACTTCCTTGTAATGATCTTGATTATGCATAGAAAAAAATCTATGTATGACGCAATTTACCTCTGCTGCATCCGTCTGTCTGCCTTTACACATCCTCTTTATCCGTCTTTATCACTCAGCCAGTCAGTCAGCCGCTGTCTGTGAAGGGCAGCCCCGCTGAGCAGACTGTGTACACACTGTGGGGGCTGCTGTGCAGCTGGGGATCTGTGCATTGCACCGTTGTGGGAGACTGCGGAACAAAGCAGAGGCTTAAATGGATCAGCTGCAGTTAGACGAGGGGAGCAGAGCAGGCTATAAGATCAGGCGGTAAACACGTTGCTTCGGAACAACACATTTCTCCTTGCAATATTCATCGGTGTTATTGCAAATTCACCAGTGAGACAGAAGAATAATGGAAATCCGCTGGCAGGAACACATCTGCCTCTCTCTTCATCCAGCAGTTTACTCGTGTGTGTCAAACGTGTGACCACTGACGGTGTATCACAGTGGACTTGCTTTAAAGAGATTTTCCTGCGGGGCAGCCCTTGTTGCAGAAGTTGTTGTATTATTTAGCTCTGTGTTGGAAAATGGAAAATAAAGAAGATTTGCCTCGGGAATGCAGGGATAATCTCTAGCCTCTCCGTTTTTGTCCCTCTCTTATGTTCATCGTCATTGTTCCCGAGATTATCTCACCATGTTTTGCAGTGGCTCTTAATTTTCAATCTCTGGGTTTGCCGATGGACCTTAATGACGGCCGTTTCCAAGACAACGGGGGCTGCGGATACGTCCTGAAGCCAGCGGTGCTACTACCCAGCGATAGGAGCTTTGATCCCATGTGCAGCCAGCACCGCCTCAAACCCACACACCTGCTGCTTAAGGTACTCTCACAGACAGGGAACGCCGAATAATCCCCTCTTGTTGGCTTCATGGATTAAGGTGTAATGTTACAGGACTATCAGTGGGAGTGCTTTTTTTTTTTCTTCTTTTATTTTGAAGGTTGCATGTGTGTGTCTCACAAACTAGGGCGCTGCTTAGCAGAGCTCATTCTTTGCCTCCAGATAAAAGCTCTCTTGCCAGATGCAGTGAACCAACAATGATGCAAAATTCCCCGAGAGTGTCTGCTTAATTAGATTATCTCACTCTAAAATGAAAGGGAAAAGAGTCACTCTGGAGATCTAATGTAATTAGAGCCTAAGTCCAATTAATAAATCATCTTATACAATTATTTTAAGCATCTTAGGGTTATGGAGGCACCTTCAGAACCTCACCATAATGCCAAACAAAGCTGAGAAGCTGTGAAGAACACGATTACTGAATTAAAGTAACTCTCGTTGGTCTTTTTGTATAATGGCTCTTATGATCACACACAGAGAATTTACTCTTGTGAAAGTAGTTTAGTTTCAGCTCCTATCTGGGTTCACCATAGGGTGACCGGATCTCCTACTTTGTGTGGAGCCCTGGTCCCCCATCCCACACACTCAAAGGGCTGAAGCTATTCTGAGATTTTACTGATCCACTGACTGCAGAGACAGCAGAACAGTGCCTCATCACAAACACTGTTTTGTGTCAAACCAGCTCTGATAATGCCACTTATGATATTAAATTATTTTTTTCAAGTTGTGGGTTAAAAAGAGATGTTTCTGATCCATAGAGGTGTTCTTTCTCTAACCCAAGACTGATAAGGCAGTGCCAGTGTGCAACAACCTCATCAGACAAACTAACAACAGTTACCTTCACATCTATGAAACTGAAAAAAATAGTTAAGTGAAAGAAAAAGAAAAAATGACTCAGCTAAAATTTAAATTATGGCTTTAATAAAGCTGCATTAAGTAGAGAATTGTGTCAAAGTTTTGCACAGCTTTGAGCTTTGGAAACTTGTTCTGTAATTTTCTAAACAACTAACTCTTTATCACACAGTTTAGTTAGTCCAGGCACATTGACAAGTACTAAAATGCCTAAATCCACTGAGCAGGTTGTATGATCGTTTGTTGCTGTATGATCTAAAAATAAATAAAAATAAAGTTACAAAAAAAAAAAGTTTTATAGTTTGAATGTGTTGGGTAAATACTTTTGCTTGTATTTTCTGTGTACTTGTCACAAGACATTGCCTTCCCTTGGGATGTTTTTATGTAAATTTGGAATAAATCTGTCACCCACAGGCTTTACAAAAAGCTTTGCGTGACTTAAGGTCTAAATTGCCATTGACACACAAAAAATGGCTTGACTTTGGGAAACGAAAAAAAAAGAAGGACTGTAATTTCAGGCTGGACACTGTAAACCCTCATCAGTGGCAAGTGGGGCATGTCGTGGTAAGTGCATGCAGGTTTGTCTTTGATCAAGGCCAGTGAAGGGGAGCCCTTTGTGTGAGAAGACTGCAGATACGTCTGCTGTTCTCCAGAGTGCTGTAATTACAGCTCCATCACTTCTGTTCTACATTCTCTATTTTGCATTTGTGTGCCATCAGGTTATCAGTGGATCCAACCTACCTGTCACTAGGAGCAATAAAAGCCTGGACCCCTTTGTGAGAGTGGAGATTCATGGGATACCATCAGACTCCCGCAAGAAAAACACTCAGACCATCAAAAACAACTGTGAGTGCCACAATTTAAAATTAGACAATCAGGTTAACCTTTACAAAACATCATTTCTTTATCAAACTCATTTAGTAAGTATATTTACTTGCCTTATTTTTAAGTATTTACTTATCAATTACATACACATATTTTTCCTGAAGTCTAGAAGTAATTTTACTATTTTTTTTATTCTGATTTATATATAAAGACAAAATAAAAAGCAAATTCTTTGACATTTCGGAAATTTTATTTCTAAATCTAATAATCTATAAAAACACTGAAATAAAGAAGACTGTGATTCAGAGATTGCTCTTTTTTGTTTTTAATCTTAGATCAGTAAAAGATTGTTTCAGCATTTCCTGTCACTTTGATTCAATAATGTTGACGAAGAGAGGAGTCTAGTATTGAACTAACAAAAGTGGGTTTTTGGGATGATTTTCTGTGTGTGAACAAATATCTTTAACACAAAGACACTCACCAGCCACTTTATTAGGACGCCCTTTTGCTTTCCAAACTGCCTTAATCCTTGGTGGCATAGATTCAACAAGGTACTGGAAATATTCCTCAGATTTTGGTCCATATTGACATGATAGCATCGATGCAGATTTATGCCAATCTCTTGTTCCACCACATTCCAAAATGATCTATTGGGTTGAGATCTGGTGACTAAACGTTTCTTCTTTTTTTCAAGCAGAATTTTGAGTAAACTCATCTTGAAGAAAAAAAAAGATTAAAAGTTAGCCAAAAAAAAGGGTGTTTGCTACGTTTTAGCTGTAAAACTGAAATCGTGAGGCCACCATCATATTCTAACCAGGTTCTTCCATCAATAGATGCTTATTTTCTTCCTTAATAGCATAGCCGTATTCCAAGATGAAAATGCCAGGGCTCATCAACTTCAAATTAGGGAAGGGAGGTTCAGGGGACATAAAACATGATTTTTTTCACATAGATTAGCCTCCTCAGAGTCCAAACTGTTGGAGTCATCTTTCCACAAATCAGGATTCATCCATAAGAAAAGTGAGCACACTGCAAATTGGTGTTTAACTTATTCAACATTCTAAGATGGCCAAGGTATCACATTTTGCTGTTTATTAGAGCCTGACATGAGCCTGTGTTAATAATTCAGAAAGAGGTTGACGTCGGTTAACACTTTCCAAACCCTCCGTTCCCCTCCCAGCTCTGAGTCCTCACTGGGACAACGACATGAACTTCTCCATAAGCGTTCCCGAGCTCTGCCTCGTCCGCTTCTGTGTCCGAGATCAGACCGGCCTCCTCAGCAGCGAGTTTGTGGGCCAGTACACTCTGCCCTTCACCAGCATGAGGAAAGGTGAGCCACAGGGCTGCACGAGGTGTCACATTTCATCACATGACACTGGAATCATCATTGAATTTCCCTAACCACTCACACTGTCAGCACTACTGAAGGTTACTTCTTCTGCTTCTGCTGTTTTCCATAGAAAACAATAGTTTCTGTCTATGCAATGCTCCTGTGTGCAGCAAACGTATGCCTTTCTTCCCCGCCTCCAGGCTACCGCTGGGTCCCTCTCCGGTCCCGAGACGGATGCAGCCTGGATCCAGCTTCCCTCTTCATCTTTGTCTGGTATTCCTAAAAACGGCTCTCGATATCTGTCACGCACACACAAGCCACGCATCAACTTCTCGCTTCCCAATAGAGAAATGCAGCTGATCCAGCAGCAGCACGGATAAATAAATCATACAGAACCAGTTTCTCTGATATAAATACCATTTTATTGTCAAAAAATAGACAAACTTTTTGTTTTTTTTCTGTTTTACTGCATGTTGTGCAGACGAGATTCCACAGAAACTGGAAAGAGGAGAGAACATTTCCTGTGTTGCAGCTCTGAAGTAACTGAGACAGTAAATTATCAGGATAAGAGGTGTAATAAATGACACAATTCCTGAAGCTTTCTTTAAGTTGGTCACCCAATTAAAAATCCTTCACAATCATCTCAGGTGGAACCTTGAAACTGATGAATGCAGTCACTCTCATTTCCCTGGATGAACCCCATCAGGGAATAACAAAAATAGCCTCTAGAGAGGTATATATTATTAAACCCAATCCAGTCCAGAGAAGTCTATTTCCATCCTCATTCATCACTAAATTCCTTTGAACGAGGAGGAGGAACGTACGGGTCAGCAGGCCTGTCAGGACGGGCTGGAATTAAGATAACATGAAGACTTGGTTTGGCCTAGAAACGAAGGTTTTTTTAATTCATGTTGCTTGTCTGTCTTTACATGTTTGTGCATGCTTGAGCACAACTGTGTTAGAAGGCCACTGATGGATAAGACGACAGAATGAAGAGGAGACTGTCGAATCGGCGCCTCGGGTCAGACTTGACCCGCTGACTTATCATCTTCACACACACTCTGCCCCCGTTTTTTTTTTTCAATTTAACTGGTCAAGGACCTTCAGTTGACACAGCCTGAAGGAAAAGCACACCTTTGCAGGTAGCATGCAAGCAGCTCAGAAGCATCACCTCCTCCCTAATCTGTCACATCAAATATCTGTCTGCTATTCAAGGTTACAGCAGGAGTGCAAATCAAAGTGCAAGTATAAAAAGCTAAAAGTTCTCTTCGTTTCTCACCAGATAAAATCTACATTTGATAGACATTTAAATAACAAAAGCTTCACAAAGTAAACACTTGAGTCTGTCAGATGTGTGACTCGCTGTTTTTAACAGAAGCTAAACTGCAGGTCAAAGGATAACATTGTAGGTTTGTATTTTTTATGTAAAGTGCATAATTATTTCTGTAGGGTGAGGCAAAAAAAGGTATTCATCAGTTGTGCAAGTTCTCCGACTTAAAAAGATGAAAGTGGCCTGAAATCTTATTTTTTTTTAACACATTTGGTACATTTCTCAGTAAAATAAGTAAACAAGCAAGACTAACAGACCAGCTCCTTCTGTTTAAGATCCTCCACTTGTTACCTGTATCAGTGTCACCTGTTTGAACTCATTATGTCTTATTGTATCTATGATGAAAATGTCAGGCCTCTCTCATCTTTATAATATAGAGAACTTCCACAGTTGGTGGCTAACTTAAATACTTTCTTTGCCCTTTTGTACAAACAGATACACTGTTTGTTTAGTGTGGTGGCTCCCCCTGCTGGCAGAATCCCTACAATGCAGCAGGATCAATTTGATCCATCCTCAAGAATAAACCATCGGTCCTCATCGAGCAGTTCCTCCTCGAGTTTGATTGTGGTTCCAACAAGAAGCCTGTTCCTCTGCTGCTTCCTATTCTTCACCTTCACGTCCAGCACCATCCCATACAGCAGCGGGACATGGTTGTACACCAGCTGTGAGGAGAAGACAGATAATTAATCGCTTGCATGACAGCACTCGTCTAAAGGGGTGGGGCCTGTCCACTCAAATGTCCAAAAATGTTCACATACAAACATGTTAAGATGCACACAATACAACTACAGTTCACACCACATACTCATGCATACAAACCAACACATGTAAAGTATTTCACGCATACTATTTGTGCAAAGGTGAACTTCTGTTGGGACAAATTTGCTGTTTTAGTGTCGGATCTCATTAGCGCCTGATTACAGAGCATGTGTGAAGGGGGGGGCTGAGAATTACCATTTCGTTGAAGGTGGGGTTGTCATTATCGTGGACCACCTTGGTCTTCCTCTTGGAGCTGTCCAGAGGGTCGGGTTTCAGGCACGTGACCACGTAGACGTCAGGGTTGGACCCATTTGTTTGTCTCTTCATTTAAAAAAATATATTAGTAAAAAATATATTTTTGGTTTCTTCATAAATACAGTTTTCATCCATTTTATTTTTAAAAGATGACAACACTCACAATGTTCCTCAGGTGTTTCACCAACACTGAGAGCTTGTTTTCTGCATAGGTGATGTACAGCTGGATCTGAGGGGTTTCTCCTGAAAGGAGTTACACAATCAGTGCAATCAGTTACCATTTGTAATCAATCTATCAATCTCCAGCTCCGTCTAACCTTCTTGTAACGTTGGTCTTGGTTGTTTGGGGCCATCCAGAAAGAGTCTGCACACGTACTCATTCTGCAGGTTTTCAGTGTACGAAAGCATGAGACATTGTAACATGAAAGGAGGCTGGAGGAACAAGAGAAACACACTCACCCCTTTGCCTGGTCCCTCAAACAGCACCTTCAGGTAGTTATTCAGCTCATGCATCTTCTTTTGTGGAGTGAAAGACATCTGAAACACCCCAGGAAACCTAAGGAAGGAACAGAGACTTCAGGCTTCTGTAGCTTAGGAAGAGCGGGAAAGACTTGTTTGATTTTTCTCTTACTTAGGAAGCTGTGATTTTATGAAGTGTTTCTCCATGTTTTTATGGATCTGCTCAAAATCCCCATATGTCTTCTCACTTGTCAGATAACCATCGTCAATTTTTATCTGCAGCTCATAAATCTGTAGTTCACACAAAACAAAAGAGTAGCAAAGTGAGTGAAAGAACAAGCTGACCGTTTCCAAGTATTCCAGTTTGAGCAAAACACGTTATCAAATTCACGCAAATCCAAGAGTGATTTATAGAAAATCCTCAGGATCTGCCCCTGATCAAAGAGCAGCGAAACACCAACTCACAGCACCCTTTCTCACGCGAGAGCAGCAAAGATTTTCAGCACGGCGGCGTTGTAGGCCGTAAATGACAGCTGAGTGCTTAAAGGTTATTCCACAGAGCCAAAAATGTGTGAAAGTGCTGTCATCTCCAAGTATTTCGTGACTTCCGTCAGCTCCCAAGACTATTAGAGCCTTTCACAAGGCAGTGTGGTGCATAAGGCAGACTCTCAGGGACATCTTGCTACAAAAGCACCCGACAGGACAGACGTTTTTTGAACCACCCCAGCACAAAGAGCAGCACGCAGCCTCACCATATCCTTTCCTTTGCCAAAGAAGCGCAGAATGACAGCCTCCTGGATGTTGTTGTTAGGAGCAGGGACGTTGTCCCGGACCACCGACTTTTTTTTATTCTGTTGAACCATTAAATGTGCCATAAAGTTGACCGTTGGTGCAACAGAATCCATACTCTCCTTGATTTTCCTAGAATACAAGCACATAATAAATAGAAGCAAAGTGCTACAAAACACTGTATGCACACAATTGTGGGACAGCTACTTTGTAAAGTAGACAGTGGCTTCCAAGTCCGTGTCATAAGGTCTGAGGTTGTTCTGGACGTATTCCAAATCCTTAGAATCCTTCAGCTCTGGCATTCCTGCCCGGAGCATCTGGAATCAGAAATGCAAACTCCTCACATCCTGTATCTTTAGATAGAAGCTAAACCACAGATTGGATGTTGTTTGAAATGCCTTACCAGCTCCAGCATGCTGAGTATTAGCGCCGAGCGCCCTCGGATTATGTTATAAGCTCTACAGCAGAGCTCCACAAAGTTTTGAAAGCGCTGAGGAGTCTTCCCACCGCCGGTGATGAAGTGCTGCATCTCAGACGTGAAGATGAAAGGGGATCGGTCCCTGGGATTAGACGGCAGAAGGTTTTTGCTGAGTCATCTTTAATTTGATTCAAAAAAAATATATACACATATATATATATATATATATATATATATATATATATATATATTTTTTTTTTTAGAACTTGCCTTTTAAAGCTTCCAAACTTTTGTGCGTTGCCCATGATTTTGCCAAAGTCAATGTGGAACATATGTCCGGTGCTTTTCAGCATGATGTTGTCGTTGTGCCGATCGCAGATCCCCAGGATGAAGGTGGCTACACACCACCCAGCACACGAGTGGATGAAGTTCATCACAGCCTGGGTAAACACAGCAGGCGTTTGTATCACTAGCTTACAAATACGATAACACAGTTAAGGAGGAGGATCTCACCTCATCATAACCGTCTTGAGTCCGGTTCAACATGTGAAACCATTTCTCCAGGGAATCAACCCGAAGCACTCCGCCCACACCCCACTCCTGATGAATCTTGGCCAGCGTCACTGCATCAGGAACCACTTCAACCAGCCCTAACAATTACACACACTTTTTTATTTTACTAATTCTAAATGTAACAAATGAAACATTTAAGCAGTTGATGAGCAGTTACCCTGAGCTTTTCCTGTGGAGATGCATCTGTAAGTGATCATCTTTAAATCCAGCCCCTCCTGGAGCCAAACTGAGTCCATCACACGGACTATCTGAAGCACCAGCATGTCTTGATTCAGGTCATCTCCTGTCTGAACAAGACGTCAAACTGACAAGAGCTTCATCTTTGTATGTACGCTTTATTTTATAGGTTTAATGAATTCCCCTTAAGATAACAAACAGGTATGAATATCAAAGTCTACCTTGCAGATGACACTGAGTTGTTTGGCCAAAGGGTCATTACAAATGAAGGAGATCCCCAAAGGAGCAGCATTGGAGCTGTAGAACTTACAGGCCTTAAAGAAAGAAGAAAAAACACACAGAAATGTTTTAACTTGTAACTATTAACTTTTTATTGTTTAAACAAAGTAAAGAGGCAGTGTTCATGCCTCATTTGAGCAAAGATGAAATACTGTCACCAAAGTGAAAAGGACACATGCAGGTACATCTAAAACATCTTTTAACTTGGTGAAAATTGTAGAACATTTTGTCAGTTATTTCAAAAAGTGAAACTGGGAATGTTTTCAAAGAATTATAACAAGTTGAAATATTTCAAGCCTTTATTTATTTTTATTTAGATGACTGTGGCCAATTTTGTTGTGTATGTAACATCTCATAATGACAATAACATCTATTGTGAATATTGAAAGCACTACTACTCAGTTGACTGTAAATACTCTTGGGTACAGCACTCTATGAGCAATCAGCTTGTTTAGCAACTGTCTTTTATGGCTTTACCTCCTAGTAAACCTCCCAGTCAGCAGTTTATTTTTTCATGATTGTATTGCTTACTGACCTAGACTGAAGCTATGCCCACATTCCCACCTAACCCATTACTACTAAAAACTATATAGTGCAGGAATATCTAGTAGCATGGATTGTAAACAACATCTTCACTACTTATTTTCTATCTTTTTAAATGGAAAATATGATGTTACAGATTTCACAAAGTGAAAATCTAATCAATACAATCATTTTACAATGCCTATATATGACTCACTGTGTTCTGATGATGAAAATGTGGAGAGTTTATTAAAAAATTACATTTAAGGGGACACCATGAGTCTCAAAAGTTACATTTTTTCTACCCACAAAATTTAAATTTCAGGAAAACATTTTTTTTTTACCCATAAGCCAAACTATAAAACAAGATAGAAATATTTTAATCTATGTTTATGTATCTACATAAATTATGATCTCCAGTTTTTGAAATAACAAAAAAAGTTACTTTTTCTAAATATTTGAATTTTGAATGTGCACTTGTATGGATCTTGAAAAAACACGTTCAGTTAAGTAGTATGTATTGTATTTTTTTGACTTGTTTTTCAGGTTTCATATTGCACATTTTTGTTTATGAATGGATATATATACAGTATGTACCCATTATAACAGAGTTTTTCCTAAATACTGACAAAAGTGTCATGTTCTGCAGCTCCGTTTTACTTACATCCAGATTGACTCCTTTCACACAAACCCCAGGATCCACTGGTAGACAACAGCTCATCCCTCCTTTGAAGAATTGGTCAATGTTCCACTTTAATGAGTTCAAGACACTCTGGGGCAAAGAAAAGTCTATCTTAGTAACATGTTTGGACTGGATAAAGACTAAAAACTTTGATATTACAGACCTTTCTTTGGGTCTTGTCAGCGGACCGCACCATCTCAGCCACGTGCACAAGAACCTGCATCATTTGAGCTTCATTGTCCAGCTCCTTCTTCATGGCCTGACCACAGCAGTGTCGCAGTGCTGCCTGGATCTTCTTGAACCAGCTTTGATAGTATGGGTCATTATGAGCGTCTGTCAGGAGCCTGTCCACACATATAAACAGCACTAGTTTGATAAAATGATGATTAAAAAATCTTTGGATTTAGCTGCACAAGATTATTTCTGCAGATGTTTGGAATAAGTGGCAACTTCTTTAAATAGTTATGTTCTTAAAAAAAGAAAAACACAAATGTTCCATAATTACTAAAACATGCTGAAGTCAAAATATTATTATATTTAAAAATGTAAAATCTACTTCAAATCTGTTCAAACTAAACATGTTTATGTGTAAACTAAATCTACACTACTGTAGTTTTGAGTGTAACTCACCAATAGAGCTGTTGGCAGATCCTCATGTTCTTCAGAGATCTGTCCAACAGCAACATCACCAAAGGGGAATTCAACTTCCACTCATTCTTCAGAGCCTGCCGAACAGAGGGACAGCTCAGCCTCTCGACGAACTACAATTCATGATACTTTTCTAAAGTGGGGCACCTAAAGGTCTTGGGTTAAGAATGCTTCATCAGTCAAATCTGGAGCTCAGTTTTGAACTTTGTCTTTGAGACCAAATGAAAGGTCTACACTGTGTTTGGTTTTCTCACCTGAACTAGCTGTGGGAGAAACATCTCCAGCTCTCCATCTGGAATCTGTTCAAAATAGTGAACGGCAGCTTTTCGAACGGTCCCATCAGGAATCCTGGAAAAACGTTTGAGCAAACAAACAAAAATTCTGACTCCAGCTGCAGTTATGACAGTGATAGAACAGCAAAATGTGTCGCTTTAAGATAAGAAAGCTTTTATTCACTCAGATTTTGACATTTTTAGACAAGTTTCAGTTTGTGAAATAATATAAAGTCACACTCATGATCAAACAAATCTTTCTACAGGTTATCATAAAAGTTGTCACACACCTGGGCGACAGTCTAAGACGAAGTCACAGAGATGTGTTTTGACAAGGATCCTGACAAACTTCACATATCAGCTATCAAGCACGGGGGTGGAGGGTTAATCATTTATGCTTATATTGAAGTCACAGGATAAGTTGCTGTCAGTGAATAAATCAGCTTCACTATGATTTTAGAGCCAAATGTGACATAATTGCAACTATAATCCATATAGAAATGACATGCTGCAACTTCCTGGTCCAGTTTACTAGACTCTACTAAGCACATGAAACAATTAAATATAATAAAATTAAACTAAAGGAATTTTCAATATCATGATATAAATATATATTTTTATATCAGCGACAACGATATTAATCACGATATAAACTATATTTGTCAAATTTGAACACTCTGTGGCTCATAAAAGAAATTTGTAATTATCAGCAGATTGTTTACATTTAAATATGTATTTCCTAACATACTTTAAAAATAACAGATGCACTGAAGGAACATGATAAAGTGTTTTTTTCAGACAACGAAATAAATATTACAAACTAAACTGAAAATTAAAACAAAAAGTTTTAATTTTCAAATGGGAATATAAAAAAACTTAAAACACTTGATCAGTTCTATTTGAAAACAAAGCGTTATTTCTACAAATAAATTCTGTTTTGAAGTTTTACAGAATAAACATAAAATTGACAAACATTTTTGTCTAAATCGGGTGAATAACCTCTAAACTGAAAGCATAATTCTCACGCAGTTCAATGTGCTAAGTCCTAAAGTCCGCTCTGTGAAAATATAATTAGCTTAGCATCGTAGCATCTTGCTATTCAACTGCACTGTCTCCAAATCTACACTTTTTATCCAGGATTTTTTTTCTGGGGTCGCCAAATGACTTTAAGGAGTTAAGGAATTCCTTTTTTTGCAAAATGACAATTTTCAAGAAGGAAAGTGACTGGAACGCATGTTGAGACGATGCTAATTAATACCAGATTTCTTGTTTATTGTCTTGTCGATAGATGTCACTTTTTAACTTAACTTTTAAAGTCTGAAGAAAGAGAGAGATGTTGAAGTGTGGTGGGGAAAACAAACAGTGATTTCTTTAAGAGGAGCTGTTGAGAGTCTACAGGGGGGACCAGCATCGACCGCCTCTCCTTCGCCACGCCGCAAATTTGCTGCTGGACCGTAAAAAACGGTGAAGGCCAAAACGCGTTTTTTTACGACCAAATTCACCAAAAGGAGAGCTAATAAAAATGACTAATTAGATGCAAACATTTACTCGCATCTTAAAATGCTTGTGCCTGGTGAGTGTTAATTTTGGACCCTTCAATCAAAACTCTATAGAAAAACATGTCTCGAAATATATCATTATCATTTTTATCGCTCAGCCCTGCATAACGTTTAATCATAAAACATTAGATGAAAACAGTAAGATGTTTATCTGTACACAAAAGTTTTTGTTTTTGTTGCTTTAGGCAGATTTCTAACACGTCGTCTCTGTGTGGCCTACCTGTCAGTGAGCAGGAAAAGAGCCTCTTCAGGGAGGTAGATGGGCCAGTTGTCGACCACCGTGTAGATTTCTGTCAAGTCTTTAGGCTGCCACTGAGGCACGCCGCCCAGCAGCAGGTGGAGGAAAGTGCTTCCTTTGTTACTCAAGTGGTGTTTGCTCCACAGGAAGGCCTTCTCGTTTTTTGTCAGACTGGTAGCAGAGAAAACACCTTGAGCTCCGACACAACTCCAATTTTTGTGGAAGAGACTTCTGTTACTCACAAGCAGAGGCAATGCTTCTTTGAAATCTCCAGCATTTTCTTTCGAACTTCATCGCAAGGTTCAGAGAAGTTGATCGACCCCGGCAGAGCTACGGGTCTCTGATAAACCCACTCGTACTGATCTGGAAAATCAAGCTGAAGGACAAGAGAAACAAGAGTGTGAATTTGGGGTTTCTGGGTCAACCGGGAGTTGTGTGATGCTGCAGACCTGGAGTATGACCCCCTCAGCCTGTTTGTGGATGTCGGACAGTGCAGGACTTGGAGAGAAAGGCAACTCGGGTAAAGTGCACATACTTAGGAGAACGGTTCCTCTTATAAGAGTCCTAAAAGTATAGACAAACATCTTAGGAACCTGAAAACGCTTAGCAATGTTTTTCCAACAACTACCTTGATAAACTGATAAACAAACCCGTGACTGTACAGAGGTAGAACAACCCAGGCTAGAAGCTCCAGGGATTTTCCTTTCTTTGCTCCTTTTATGCGAAACCTCAGCATGCATTCGTATGGAAGCTGATTTATCGGAACCGGAAAGACCATCCTGGAAATGACACACAGTGGCATAAATATCCTCCCCTTACCTATTTAAAATCTAATTTTTCTTCACTATTTGTAGTTTACTAAATATGACTAAGAATGCAGGATAAAAATGTAAAAACCAGCTGATCTGAGTAAAGAAATGACATTTGTCGCATTGCTCTTACGTTCGGTTGCAGTTGATCTTGTTTCCATATGACAAAGCAGTGCTGATATTTTCCGAGATGGCAGTTTCGGAGACTGAAACTCCTCCATAAATCAAATCGCAGGAAAGGGAAAAGCTCTCATAGCTAAAATTCAAAGGGGAAAAATATGTGACACTAATGTGTTCATTTGTGTGCGTGCGTCAGCGCAGACAGAAGAATACAAACATGCGAATGTACTCATACCTCAGCCAGGTGGGGTGCAGCTTATAAAAAGAAACTATGTTGAACTGCAGAATGTCTTGGTTGTTGTCCACGTCGCGGGTTTGAGGGCTGCTGATTATTCTCTGAACCGTAAAGTCGGACTGGAAGTTGTCAAAATACGTCTGCAGCAGTTTCAGCAGGACCCCATGGAGCATGACCACAACTGTAACACAAGTGCAGTTTAGAAAACGGAAGCATTCGTTCATAAACACAGCTGTCATCATTATTGCACGTATGCATTCTGCAAATGTTAGCATTGTGCAACTAAAAATGTTTTAACTCTGGAAAACCCAACAACTATTTTTTTCTGGTCTATTAAAGCTAATTTTACACTTTTTTTTTTGGTTTGTTTGTTCATATTGAGTGGCAGGAATTAACAGCGACCAACTAAATAAATTAATATTTAAAAAAAGTAATTAAATAAAAAAGTATAAACCTTGTTGGTGCTCCAGGGTTAAATACCACTAACTGCAAAGCTTATAAAATCAAGTTGGAAAACTTTCTTTTTTACGCATGGAAGATGGCTTTTTGTGCCTTTTGATCTTTAGAATTAAAGTAATTTACTTTATTACTTATATAAATAAAAGATATTTATATATAAATATATATATAAATAAGACATTTAAAAAAAATAAAGAATTTTAAAGTATGACCATTCCTTGAGTTAATTTACTGTGGCCAAACAATAAAAACAAAAGAAAAAAAATGAGGCTGTAAGTAGTTCAGCATTAAAATAGTGCATAATAAACTCATTTTAAAATTAAGAGTTTTAAATATAAACAGACTTTTTTATTTTTAAAAATAAGATATAAAAATAAGTAAAATTCTCAAATCAACTGATTCTTTTTAACTTTGTAAACTAATGTTGCATTTGAATCAGTTTTATGCTATTTCTACTACACAGTTTTGAATGCCTAATGCAATCTGTGACTTCAATTGGCAAAAGCTGATCAAAGAGAGCAGACTTGGATTGTTTCTAGAAAGTTAAAAACCTTTTGATCCCAATTCTAACAACCAAAATCTAGAATTGAAATTATTAATAATTTAAACTATTTACTGCTACTCACCAGACTGACACTCAAACATCTCATCATTGCTCTGTAAAACACAAAAAGAAACAGATTTTATTCTTCTGAGTTTTCCTAATTCAGTGTAATTTAAACATATAAGCCTTTTGTTGAAAAGACACCGTGGCATGACACTCAAGATCTACAGTATTTTCTCAAATGAAGTTAAATTACAGCATTTTAATGTGTGTGATTCTGTGACATTTGAGTGTTTATAAATCTATTCAGAAACCAACTTCCGAACTGTATAGGAATGACAACAATAATGTAAATTAAGGAGGAAGCTCAGATACCCTTTCAGTAAATGGTTAAAGATTAATATGGACACTAAAAAAAAGGCATGTCTATAATTCCATTCAAAAAAGTTAAACATTCATAGAATATAGATTCAAGGCCCATTGTTTACCTGTTCAAGTATGTATTTCTATTTTGACATAAATTGAGGTTCCAGCTCATAAAACACACAAAAAAACGGATTAAAAAAATGAGAAAACTGGAGAAATCTGCCCAAATTCTGCAGGACATGAATGTTTTAATCTGAGTTTCACCAACTAATCATCTAAACTCAAAGCACCTTCAGCGGTTCCCCACGTCATTAAATTGGCTCAACATAGAGAAAACTTTAGACTGAAAACTATCCAGGAGACCATCATCATATCTTCTATAGTCTGGGTGAGCCACTATGGTTTCTAGCTAAGAAGGCTAGACCATTGAAAATGTGTGAGATATTATTAAAAAGGAAAATGAAGAAGAACAGCTGACAGGAAGCATCAAGACACTGGACATCCATACAATGGCAAAAGCTGATTATATTAATGAAGTTATTAAAGCCAAGGGATTCCTAATCAAATACTGAAAATGGACATATCACTTTGAAAATTCTTTATTTTGATTGGCTTGATGTGATCATGATCTCTGTCTTTATCATTTCTTGTAAAAACTAATTACTTAATTTGCTTAAATGACTACTTAAATCCATTAAACAGCGGGATCTGAATGTCGAGTCTTAGAAAATTGAATTTTTGAATGAAATGATGGAAATTAATACATTTTTGCATGATATCTATTTTCTTTGGAAAGGGTTTTTTATGTGTTTTTTTAAATTGTGTTGTGACACTTTTTAAAAAATTTATTTATATCCATCAGAAAGTGTGAAGAGAGGACGTGCTCATACCAAAGTTTTGAGGTTGATTCTGTTGAGTCGACCAATGGCTTCCTCCAGTTCTTGGCTCGTGAGTCCAAACAGCAGATTCGTTATGGTGCGAACTCTTGTCACCACATAACTGACATTCTGCCAAGACTGCAGACGTGACGAGATGAGAATCGTTTGGGAAGAAGGATTTTATTCGCAGAAAGTAGATCACCACTCACCTGACTTTTTATGAGCTCTGCCACTTCTTTGCTATAGTTGTTGAGCACTTCCTGCATGCTGAGCCTGCAAAACACACATTTGAGCACATAGAAGTGAACCAGGAAGTTATGAGTTCTTCCCATAATTCATTGCCAAGTAACAGATTATTTTACAGGCTGACAGGCATGAGGAGGAATAATCGTCCTACCTGGAGATGTTGTAGACATTGACAGAACCCAGGAATGGATACAAGTGACACTCTGCTTTGTCGTCTTCAGCCTTACAACACAAACAATGGAGAGTGCTAAATTTAACAACATTTTATGAATCAAACTATTTTACACTAGTACAAAAGAAGATTTAGGATCTAAATCTTTTTTTTTACCCTTTATCCAGTTTCTTACTCTCTGCTAAATGTCAGCAGTGTGTGTAAACAGAACAAAGTCGAGGGCTCTGGGTGTTTTTACAACTACAATAGCCCTGATGATGACATCTCCGTTTGTGACCGCAGCGTTTCATGGGTGGATATAAGGCCAACCCTGTCTGCTGTAAGGTGACCGGGAGGAATTTGAACCCACTCACATCTCTGACCAGATGGCGGTTCAGCTTGCTAACATGGATGATCCGCAGGTGGATCACCTGTTTCAACTTGTGGCACATCTGTACTTTCTCGTACACGGCAAGGAGTTCATCACTGCGGAAGCAGAGGGAGACGTGATTCAACTACGTGTCTTTGAAGAAAACTAAAAATATGACTGACAGTAAAATGGATCCAGAATTTCAGGATCTGCAGCTGTGATGAAAGACTCACTCACTTTTTCAGATACTCCTCGGAGTCGCAAAACTTCACAACATATTCCCCGGCTCTTCTGGGGTCGAGGTCAACCAGCTCTAAAAAATCCTCAATCAGCTGCTGCACTGGGTTGTTTGCTGAATGAAAGAATAGAAAATCAGAGTCTGTACACTTCCCCCAAATAAATTTGATTATAAAATTAACACTCCAATGAAAATCAGGTTTTTGGTGTTTTCAACATGTTTTTGTAGCATTTTTCTCATAATGGAGGGGATCTATTAAATAAGTTAAGATTAAAACTGTATTTCTAAGTTTTTCTTTGCTCAAATTGTGTTGGATCTGGAAAAATTAAAAAATGTGCGTTTTGAAAAAGCGTAGGTTTGTGATGCAGCAACTCCCTTCTCCGCTGTAATTCTGATGCATCCACTTGCGGACAAATTGATCGTCCAGGTTTTTTGTTGCACTTAAAATATGACAAATTTTTAAAACATGTTGGAAAAAACAGAATGGAGAAAATTAAAAGATCACTAAGAATACTTTTTAATACAAAGAAATATAGTTGGAGTGGGACAGAAAGGTTTCTTGCAAGTTATCACTTAAAGATAATAACTCTCAAAGTAAAACTGTATATATACAGCTGCATACACAAACATTTTGGCGTGATCGTTGTCGTCCATCGTTGTGATTTAGATTGAGATAAAAATAACACATCAAGTGTCCATTTCGGACAGAAACTGAGATACTCCCTACAGGTTCACGTTTGTTTGTTATGCATTTTTTTAGATTTGAATCACGAATATTCAACAAAAAATAACCAATTTTACTGATTAAAAAATTAAGCATTATGTGAATACATTTTAAACTCAAAAGCCATTTAAGATGAATCATTAAAATAAAACTATATGTTAACATTAGTTTAAAGAAGAAAAGTCATTTAAATTATGTTTTTGTTGTCATCCAATTACTTTTAGGAGGTTATGTAATAATTTAGTTATTCAGGACTAAATGGCATTTTTATTGTTTTACAATTTTAGGCCAAGCACAGCGCTTTGCTGATAAGCTAGTTGTTATTTTGAAGTATTTTACCCTCTGTGGGGAGGGGAAGCTGGTGGTTGTCCTCTTCGGTGGATACGGTGAACTCCACCTCCACCTTGTGGAGCAGGGAGGGGTGGATTTGCACAAGTCGGCCCCACACCAAACCGGAGTTCTGATCAAAGTTTGTGTGCTTGTACTGTGACTTCAGTCTGTAAGAATGACAAATTACCAGAGTGGCAGGAAAACTAAATATTACGAGAAATATGAACAGACGTGTTTAGAAAGATTACATCACACACACTTCAAGGTAATAAATGTAAACAGAGAAATAAAATCTGATAAACCAAATGCACTGCAAAACCAGGCCTCTTGGATATAAGTACAAAAAGCAGATTTAATGCAAATAAGCAAAATAATCAGCCAATTGGATAGAAAAAGTATTTTTTAAGAAAAATATTCTTAGATGTTTTAAAAAACTACAATTGTTTTAGTTTTGAAAAACTGTCTTGACAAGATTCGACAGAAACAAAATACTTTATCTTAAAACATAATCATTTGTTAAGATTCAGTTTGTGTTTTGTGTTCTCTGCCTTACTGGAATGTTGTGCTGCAAAAAACAGCCAGATCTTTAGTGCTCCCCTCTGGACACTTAGTTAAGATGATGGCCCACGGATCCTAAGATTAGGATTAGCCAATGTCAGAATAAAATGAAAAGAAGTGTTTCCAGTGAGAAACTTCATGTACTCACTCGAGTCTCCACTTGTGTGTGTGATCGTGTTAGTCTATTTGGCGGTGTAGGGATGGTGTTCACAGACATCTTCCTGTCGTGGATTTGTGGTGGCCTTTTCCTGGGGGGAATGGGAGGGGGCGCAGGTTCTGTTCTCACGGGATCGCGAGTCCTAGTATCCTTGGGTGGAATTGGTGGAGGGCCATAATCCTGATGGTCAATATTCCAAGAACCTCCTTGAGGCTTAGCGTCATTTTCAGGCATCAGGTTATAGTAAAAAGCCTCCTCTGGGTAGTCTGGATCAGACGGAGGGAAATCTGCCGCGTTCTGTCTCTGCAGGTTCCCATTGTGTCTCATGAAGGGATCCATGAGAAAATAGCAAACCGTCTGGTCTGGCGTCTCCACTCTTCTCAAGAACGCTTCAAGATAGGGAAAGAAAAGGGATTTAACTGTTGGAGCACAGGAAAAGCAGTCGCTTAATGATTAACAAAGTTTCAAAACTGCCACTAAAATGAAAGCAAAGGGGTTCTACGTATGAGAAGGACGGGACTAACACCTTCATAGATGTTATTATATCAACACTACAGCTAAAAATGCTTACTTTTTACTCAAACTTAACAGAAATGTAACAAACCGTTTCTGCCTCACATAAAAGCACCTACTCCTGATTAGCTCTAAATTCTAACATCAATCATTTACCAAAAGGGTTTGCTTAAAGCTTACCATCACAGCTCTGCTCACGACAGCACCTGTCTCTATGAAGGGCAACTTCTCAGTGCTGAACAAGTCAGACCTGTACAGCCCAGTCTGGGACTAACTTAACCTTCCCGCCCACAAAAACCTCCCCTCTGCTGGAGAAAACTCCACATTACATCCTGGGATTTATTTACAATTTTTACTTTTTTTAACATAAAACAAAATGTATTTACAGCAAATTTAAAGAATGTGTCCACTATAGATATTTGTTTTGGTTTATCTTGTGCTGCATTTATCTGAAACATCGTCAGGTTAATCATGACTGAGCTTCTTTTGGTCCACTCCTTGTTCAGGAATGTCATGGAGCAGGTTGAGATGTGAGGCTGCTTTCCTGTAAGTACGTCTCATGTCACAGTAAACCTCCCCTTTCCTTGAATCTAACATACGAGGTAAGTTTTACATTTTGTCTAGAGCTCATCCTCTTGGGTGGTAGACAACAGTGTCTGTTTCAGTTTCTAAAGCTATGAGCTAAGCGAGGGGGAAGGAAGTTCTTGGGAAGCTCTCGGTGGAAGTGACAGCGACAGCTCTCCACTGAATGTGTCACGCAGGCGTCAGCTGTGCACAGACCGGACCGGGGGCCTCCATGAAAGCAGGCACTGGTCGGGATGGAGGTGAACAGGAACGACACAACTGCCTTCAAGCCCCCTGTAGACCAAACACATGGATTTCCTGGTTACTACGCCCTCATTCCACTCGTCCTCTTAACCCTGATTGGATCCATCCTGGCAGCGGTAAGAGTCTCTCAGCTCCTTGAAGCTTTAACTTTCATATTAGCTCAAGTTTCTAATTATATTCTCCTTTTTAGGTTTTTTATATCAGAAAGAAATCAAGGTAGAGTGGCACCTGTCGTGATTTCGGTTGAACCAAATACCTGAAAGCAGTTTTTGGATGTTCTCATTGGAGTTTGCTTTGATCCCTTTGCAATGCAGATTAGAGGAGCTGCGCCACCGGCTGATTCCTCTGTACAGCTACGACCCTGCAGAGGAGCAGGAGGAGTGGGGCGATGCTGGCAGGGAGGATGAGGAGGCTGAGCTGACAGTAAGCGAAGCATTACCGACGGTCTTTAAAGATGACTTTAAACACCGACTGAGAGGAACTGTGCTCATAGTGATAAGATTAGTGACAGATAAACAAAAGGCAGAATTAGTATCACCTTTGACCTTTAAATCAAACAAGACTGTGACCTCATGAAAGTAAAATTCAAAAAGTGATGGAAATTCATGTTGGCCACATGAATAAAAGCGGCCAAGATTCCCATATTCAACATATTCTCATTCCCAACTCGTCACATATTGATTTATGGTGACTTTTTGGGCGTCCCCAATTTGTCGTTTCTTGCCGTGCTGGTTGTTCCCATGAAACCACGGGTCTGGGCGTTTTGTCCAGACACGAATGTGTTGACGAATATAGACTAATTCATATTGTGTGTGGGTAATTTTTGATCTGTAATTCGTACAATACATGTTGTGCGTAACTGTGTGTACTTGCAATTGTGTATTCATATGCCCCAAAACTACAAAATACGAAAAAAATACAATTTACTGTAACAATTTCTTTTTTTTTTGCAGGAACCCTTGTGCAAATCCTCACAGCTCACCTTCACCAACAGAAAATGACCAGAAAGTCTATTTACAAGCTAAAACCTTCATTTATGTAAAGTGGCTTCATGTTCAGACACCAGATGGCACTGCTAGTCCACTTTTTGTTGAAGCTACACTTTAGTTCTTAATTTTGAGTTAGAGTCTTTGGGGAAAATGTGTACCAGAAAAAATTTCCTGAAAGCTACAACTCTCTGTTAAACTTTAATTTTTCTTTAAAACTTTTAATTTCTGTCAGCCTGAGTTTTCAAAGCACACACCTGTTCCCAACTGCCAATCAGAGGCCTTAATAGAGCGGACAGACCCTCATGAGTTCAGCAGCTTTCACTGGCAGGAAGATGGGATCACTGAGGACCAGGTGAATGACAAACTGACTGATTTAAGGCTCTTAATCTGTATGGTTTACCTGTGTTTGTGGGTTCACACTTGTATGAACAGCACAACTTGGGGCCAACCTCTATGGCTCCTCGCCTCCATCCTGTTGGTCTCTGGTCCCGCCTCTTCTCTGGAGCTTCTGCGGTGTAACTTCTGCCCTCTGCTCGAAAAATCAGAGTCGTGTCCGTACTTCACCACAGAGTGTCCGCCCGGCGAGTACTGCACCAGCTCCAGAGGCTTCTACGGCGCCCTCCACGTCCTGTCCGCTCAGGGCTGCGTCAGAGCCGACCTCTGCGGCTCCTCTGAGATGGTCACTTACAGAGGGGTACAATATAAAGTTCGTTACGCTTGCTGCTGCCAAAACGAGTGCAACGAAGTGCCGGAATCCAAAATCACACTGAAGGAGCTGCTGCAGATGATCAAGGCTAAAGCAAATGAGACTGAGGCTGCTGTGGAGAGGCCTTTGGATGTGTGTGCAAACAGCACACTGACAGAAATGACTGCAGCTCCTGCTATCAAAGCATAGATTAGTGTCTGAGTCTGAAGGGTGGCCTGTTAACCTGCAGGAGTCTCCAAATAGAAGCAGCATTTAGTCAAATGTTTGCACTTGTGATTCGCTCTTTGTGTTTATTATAAAGACAGTAAGAGAGGGGGAAAAAAAATATGTATTTTTGGTGTAAACATTATAGTTCAGAGAGAATAAGGTGGGTTTGTAAGCCTCCCTCCTGCTGTAATGTGACGTCATTTTTCTGCAGTAATTGATCCTGAATTAAAAAAAAGCACTGTTTAAAATCCTACTTGCTGTATTTGGTTTGTGGAATTTACCTACAGGTGTGCTTGGAGGTGTGGCCTCTTGAGCTCTTAAGAACATTAGGTTCTCTGGGATGCAGTGAGAAACTAAGATTTGCTGAGGAAGGGTCTGACATTTTTAAACTTGGAAAATGACTTGGTAAGTTTTTCTTTTATTCCAGTTCCTGATGTTCATGCTGAAATAGTTTTCACAAATATGTGTAATGTGACACTGGTCCAATCAGCAAACTACTGGCACCTGTGCATAGTAAAACTTGCAATGATCTTGTCAGGGCTTCTTCAACCCATAGGAACCAATTGTTACATCAGTGTAAAAGAAACATATCTGAAATGTTTTCTGTGCTCAACTTTTTTTTCCCCCACATTTTAATAAGAAAAAAAATGGCTCTTTATTGGTTAAGGAAAAAACAAGCTTTTTTTTTTTTTTTTAAAAAAAGGTTTTAAATTCATTTTACTGTTCATTCCTCTCTATAAAGAACCCCAAAGCGGTATTTTGATCAGTTCATGCATTTAAGAGTAATCCTCTAAAAACTTGCGCTGTCTCCAGCACTCCCTCCCATACCCATGAAACCGAGCGGTTGGAAACGTGCTGACGTAAGATCGATGCCAACAGCTCTCTCCAGGAAGAATCTGTGGTGCAAGCTCCGCCTACAGACTAACACAACACTCAATTGCTCCCCTTATCCAGTGATGATCAGCAAAACGTCCATTTTAGATGCAGAATAACATATCTTCTAATTGTGTCCTGTTTTCTATAAATTCCAGCTCTAATAGGTGTTTGTTACTTTTCCGCTGCGCTCCTTTAAGGTCCGGCACAGCGGTGAAGCAGCTGTGTGTGTGTGTGTTGTGGTGCAGTTTAGTGATGGCCAGGCTAACTACAGGCAGATATATGTGTATACATCTTTGAAGATGCTTGGATTATTGTCGTGGGAGAAATACAGACATACTGCCACAGAATCTAGGATGACGTCATGGAGCAGACAGCAGGCGGAGCTTCATGAATCGAGTCGTTTTACTTCCGGGTAGAAGCAAACTCATGGAATATAACTAATATTTCATAAATAATTTTTTTTGTGGTCCAAAGGTAATATATGATCTTAAATATATAGTTGACTCTGATAGGCTTAAGAAAATCATGGTAGGGTCCCTTTAAGCTTTTTTTGGGGATGGGGGTGGGGCTTGAATTAGTTAAAGAATATGAATATCTTGGAATGATTTTTAACCGCTGACTGTAGAATCACTGGACCTCTCAAAGTGTTTAAGTCAACCATAGAAAATGCCCAGTCGCCGTGGCTTCCTGATAGTCTGCCAGCATTTTGTAATCCGTCAACAGTGATTGGTTCGAGTCTTCTAGTGTTTTATAGCGGACGACACACAGCATTGCGGTGCATTACCGCCACCTACTGATATGGAGTGTGGGTCAGATCCTTAACCTATTAATACCCTTCCACTTAAACGACCATTTGGTGTGGGTACTTCCGGTTAACATGAGAGGGGAGGGGTTAATTTGTCCAGTGATTCTACAGTAAATGTTCTTGATTACTCCCTTAGTACTTTCAAAGACCATGTTTAGAAGATCTAAAAAAAAAAAAAAACTCTTCATAACATCAGACCATCTTTGACAAATTGTTTTACAATCTGGACACTCACTTGTGACACTATTGGACAGAATCTTTGAACAAAAGGGCTTTGAAAATATTTGCCAGAAAACCAGTTTTAACCTCTGTTATTGAAAACTTAAAAAATTTGGGATTTAAAAATGATCATTCTTTACATTTGCATATACAATATATAAATATTAAGCATAAATCTGTAGCGGGTCTGTACTCAGAGGTGACTCTACATTTGTACCAATTTAAGATGATCTGTCCTCTGGAATAGTGTACCCCTCACCCTAAAAATGTTCAATAACACTGAAGAATCAACTTAAAATTCAGCTTAAATTCAAACGCACACTCTTGAAGAGGCCATGCTCTGTAAGCTGCATGAACCTGCAGATGTAAATATTGTATGTTGGTGTTGACTGCAGAGTACATTTTGACCTTTTTTAATAATTTCATTATAATTTTTCAATTTACATGTACGTTTTTGATGTAGAAACTACTTTATTTAGCTGTCAACGTTTTTTGTATTATTTGTCACTTTAATGTTGATTTTATGTGTTTGTTGATTGACAACCCTACACCTTTCCCAGAAACTAAAGTGGGAAATTAGCTTTACAATTCATACTGCTACATTTACAGAAATGACCATGAATGTGCACTGTCCTTGTACAAATACATATTAAATAAAGGTTAAGTTTGACTTCTGTTCAGGACATTTGCTGACATACCCAGTTAACTAATTGGCTTGCCTAAAAGTAAAATGCTAGAACTGTCATGTCAAGCCCTAGACGATCCTTTTTCTTGGTAAAAGCATCTTATCTTGATGAATATTGACCCTGTGGTGATCTCCATTCCTTGCAGGCAGCTCGTCCATGCTGCTTTGTTGTGGCTCTCCCTTCCCCTCCCTCTGCTGCTCTCTGAAAACCTCCATTGCTACTTCAGCCCCATCCTGGAGAAGGAAATAACGTTTGAACTCATCGTGACGGAGTGCCCTCCCAATGAGCTGTGCTTCAAGGCATTGGGTCGCTACGGCAACTATACCGCCCTGTCAGCCAGGGGCTGCATGTTGGAGAAGGACTGCAGTCAGGTGCACAGCCTCCGCCTCCTGGGCACCGTCTACAGCATGAGCTACAGCTGCTGTGACTGGCCGTACTGTAACCGGGGCGTGGCACTGGAGCCGCTCACCGCCATGCTGGTGGCTGCGGCCGTGGCGGCCTGCAGCTTTTGACTAAAATGTGAAAACAAAAGCGGTGAATGCCCAGTTTGAACAGACTGAGGCAAAAACCAAAATACCAGAAGAGACAGTTTTAAAAATGTTTTTATGTAAGTGTATTCACTTTTTATTTTAAGTAATGTAAATAAATAGTTTAACAAGAGATTCTGGATATTATAAGCTGCTGACACCTCTGAATAAAAAGGAGACATCCGTTTCATCTTGTTGTGCTGGTGAACATTTTTATTTTATTTTGTAGAACAAGTTAAAAATAAGAATTATTGGAGCTGCTAGTCCTTCATTTGCATGGTCGCTGTAGCAGGGAGTCATATTTTGAAAAGCTAAGACCCAATCCAACCAAGGGCACACCATGTTACTTTTCTGATAAGAAACATATTCACTTTCCTTCTGGCTTTTATCTACAGAGGTCCTAAAGTTAATATTTAGGTGATATTTTAAGTTTAAGTGTGTGTTTGGATTATTCACGAACAAAGTGTCTACATCATATTGGGATTCTATGTGGACAAGTTGGAATCAAAAGAGAACAGTTAGAATAGTTAGACTCAGAAGTAGTAGTAGTTTGAAATTGTGAATTAATTGTAATAAAGTGGAGACATTACCATTTTCAAAAGAACATTTTGCTCTTTTCAAAACCACTTTTTTTTGGTTTGAATCTTAAACTTAAAAAATGCTCAGTTATTTACCTGAGCTGACTTCACTACGATGCCATCCCAAAACCATGTTTATAAGGAATAAATATTGTGATCATCAACTGGATTCAATGAAAATTTTCCCTTTTAAGATAAAATTTTGATCTCCAAACCAAATATATCCTGATTCTATTGTGTCTTGCTTTTAAAATCATCCAGAAGAACTGGTTTAAACCCTAAATTGTGAGGAGAAAAGCCAAAAAAAAAAAAAAAAATATTCAGGCTGTGTTGTTTCACTTGCAAAGCTTCTCTGCAGCCTGTACCGGCTTTGAAGAAAAATACTGGCATTTTCAATAAATAATAGGATTGTTCGTTCAGTTTTGTCATTTATTTTTAGGTTTTTCAGCTGAGGAAGTCTTTCATCAGTACAAATGAACTACTTTTTTTAACCACTACAGACCACTAAGCAAAATTACAGTAAAACATCTAATCTGTTGTCAGAACTTATATTCTTGCCTTATGTCTAGTTGCTGTTCATGGACAAAGTTCTTGAAGTATAACTGCAAATCTACTGCAGGAGGATCTTTTTTTTTACACAGGATGCATTTTATTTTGAAAGGAACTTGTATGTGCTGCTGTCAAAATTAATATAAAAAAATATAAATTGTATTTCAAACACTGTAAAAGTGATGAAGCTACATGTTATAAATGAAATGCTTGATGGTCACGAAAGTATAGAAAAAGTGACATTGTGGCTCTCAGTGGTCAGTAAGAAACTGGACCAAATGACTTTTTTAGTGTTAAAGGTTACAGACCACTGGCTAAAACTAAAAAGGAAATATTTATGTGTGCATACATGGATGTGTACATGTCTGAGTACACACTAGTTGTTAGAGCCATCTGGCAGAAATTGTGTTGTTTGTTCTATTTCATGCACATGTGCCTATCATTGGAGCCGTTCTGGCCCCCAATAGATTAAATGCATTTTGGTGTCTGCCATGTCTTTTCGTTGGATTTTAGTTGAATTTAGAACTTGGGAAGCATGGCAACACATTCATCTTAGACCGTGTTATTGTTGTGTTTAATACTTGTTTTTGCATTTAAAATATATATTTTTTGTACTTTTTCACTGTATAATAAAGTGCTGGAAAATAAATCACATAAAAGGAAGAACAACGGCACTTCAAGACGGTTCCTGGTCCCCAAGTTATGTGAATAGAACTGCAAACAGCAGTTACTCTAGTTTTCAGAGCCTTGAATGCTGATCAGATCTGTGTCATTACTGTAGAAAAACTTTAGGCCTTGTTTTAACTTACTTCAAAAATGAGACATTTAAAGAGTTGGGAATCTATAAATGTATGAAAAAAATATTCTTGATACTTAAAAGTTCTTTTGCTTGAATGCTTTTAAAGTCAGTCCAAATAACTTACTGTACTGCAGCTAACTTTAATTTGATTAAAAAAATGACTTCTCATATTTTTATAAAGGACAGAACATTGATACGTGCCGTATTTTCTGGAATATAAGTCTCACTTTTTTTCATTGTTTAGCCAGGGGTGCGACTTATACTCAAAAAGAACTTATTTGTTTTCCTTTTAGACATCAAAAGGGTTATATATTTGTTATTTTCCCAGTAAACACCAGCTGTCCTTAGCGGTTGTTTCCTCTAACAACCGCTAAAAAGCACTGAATTTGAGTACAAGTATTTGCTACTGACAGTGGGAGAAGAAGTGTCGTCCAAAACTAACATGGAAGAGAATCTGATTGTTTTCCTCTTAAACTTTGATGTTTTTTATACAAATCAAAAGATGAGTATTCTTGTATTTATTTTTTAGCTGGGCTGCGCTTGGCAGATTTGTTCTGAAACAACTTTTCTCCTAAAAATGCGACTTATACTCCAGACCGACTTATTTATGGTTTTCTTCTTCTTAATTAGACATTCTTTGCTCTTGCGACTTATACTCTGGTGCGACTTATACTCTGAAACTTTTTGTGAACATGTATGCATTTTGGATTTATCCTCCAAATTTTTCTGTTGACTAATGCTACGTTCAGACTGGGCAGGTGACATGCATTTTTTAAATTGCTAAACACACATTCTTGCTGTTCACATTGGACAAGTTGAAAGGGTTTCTTCTTTTTTTTTCTACTGTTTACTAGCATTTGTGCGTCACCTACAGTTGAAAGAGGCTTGGTGTAGAATGTCAAAGTGGTACAAATCTGGCGAATCTTTCCTCAGGCATTCTCTTTCACAGCTCTATTACGATATAAGAGAGAATTGATGTCATAGAGTTCTAGCCTGGCATGAATTTCTCCTCCATGATCAATTTTCAAAGGGTTGACACTTCAACGAATTAAAGGGGATGCCATCCACACGGGACTAACTAATCGGAGTCCCTAATCAGTCAAAGTTTAACTGGCAATGCACATTCAGTGGCTGCACATTTTGTACATAGAGCAAGAAAGCGATCTTAAAAATGAGCATAGAACACAAGAGTTTTGAACGCTGAAGCCCAAAACACGCGTTTACATAGAGTTTTCATTGAAAGAGGTCGCTTGGACGCACGTTCCCAAGTGCAGTGTAATCGTAGCCTCAGAAGAAATGAAAGAGGAGGTGACACAGTGTGCACAGTTTGAGGTTTGGACAGTTCTTTATTTCCCTTGAATAAGGCTGCTGGGTCTCCCCATAGTGGATATACGTGTATATATATTTACAGGAGATTGCTATACTGGAGTTACATTGAGGGCAGAGGGTCCATATTACACAGACTTCAAAAAACAACACTGATAGAGCCTCACCTCCAGGTTTCAGAAATCAGCAGAGAGAGGATGGAAGGGAAGGGAAACAGCACAAGAGAGGAGGAGAGTGAAAGAAGAGGGGAGATGATGCAGTCCGAGAGCCCGACTCAACTGTCTAATAACTTAACACTAAAAAAAAAAAACATAACTAAAAAACATACAGATTTCACGCACAGTGCATCTTAAATAGGTTACGTGAAGAACCATTTACCATAAATATCTGTATTTTCAGGAACCAACATATATAAAAAAAATGATTTAAAAAACTTGTTAACCAGTCCTTTTTTTCTTTTTTTTTTCTTTTAGATATATTTTCCCTTTTTCCGCCGCCGTGCAAATCTTTCCTTTGTCCCTCCTCCGTGTTGTTTGGGCCTCTTGTGTCCTGCCCACTCCTGATCCAACGAACGAGGGAAAGGAAACCCAACCCGCCACCTCCCCCCTTAAAAGCATACAAATTAGTAGAAAAAGGAACAAACAAACAAACAAACAAAACACCACAGTCAACTCATCACAAAAAGAACCCACAGACACACAGAACACCAAGAACACAATACTTTTTTTTTTTTTTTTTTTATATCTTCATCACTGTTATTCCTCTTAATAGCCAGTATCATTGTGTCTCTCTCCTGGCGTACTGGTTCGGCTGCGGTGGAGTGGTCCTCCTCCTCCCCTCCCAGTGGCTCAGTAGAACTGAGGGGGGGGTGGGTTCTCCTCAAATCAGCTGGTAAGTTCAGCAGTGATGTTTTATCTCTTTAGTTTCACAGTGTGGCAGGAAAAAAGATGGGGGAAGGTGGGAATCAGAGGAACGACAGCAACGATTACAAAACAACCCAAAAAAAGCCCTGACCATCCTTTGGGACAATATGGCCTCTTTACTCCTTTAGTTTCATTCCCGCTGATGTGTGTGGTTTGGCTGGAGCGCAGTAGTGATTGGACGGGTGAAGGGGGGGGGCGTCTGAGGCTGATTGGAATCCACCGGTGGACGGGTCTCAACAGGGCGACGAGGATGTACGAGGCATGTTGATGTGTGATTGGCGGGTTCCTCCCACTCCTTCAGGCGCGCTGCTGCTGCCGCAGTGCCCGCCGCTTGCGGCTGTAGTAGTGACGCATGCCGGTCTGTCTGGCAAAGTTCATCATGTAGTTTTGCTTACGCGTGCTGCAGGTGCGCAAAGACAGGAAAAGGGGGAGGGGAAAGAGGACGAGTGCGAGTATGAGTGACACGGTAAAGAGCACTGGAGGTTCACACTCGCTCCAGACCATGCACACAGGCTGACCAATGGAATGGAGCTCTACCACACCTACGTTCATGCTGGAGTTTCATGTAACCTCAAACACTCAACGGATCTCTATAACAAATCTACCGGATACACTTTGGTTTGTTTGCATTCTGCACAGACGGGCAGCTATGGTCAACATGGTGAGCAGTTAAACAAACTACACACAGCACAAGTAAACAAACACAATGATACACTAAACTCTGAGTGTTTGAGGGCAGAGATAACACACACACACACACATACACACAAAAGGCCACAAAAGTGCAGGGTCCTGAGCAGGAAAGGTTTTTTTTTTTTCTTTAAGTAACATAGAAAAGCTGCAGAAGATCAATCTTGCTTAGCCTGCTTATAGCCTCTTCCATCCAGCAGGGCGGTGCCAGTGAGCCAGGAGAGCAGCCAGGGCAGGCAGGGGTCTCTGTGAAATGGGAGGGGCAAAAAGGGCTCGGGGAGGCAGGAGATGGCTGCGCATGTGTGGGTTCACGTTTAAATGGTTGATACTAGGAAGATGTGAAGAAAAAAGTGGGTAGGTTTTTGACTTTTGAGATGAAGGAGAAGCTCCTGGACCAAAGATATGTTGTTGTTGTCCTCAGAGAAGGACAAACAAACAGGTATGAGGAGTAGAGGAAGGATGAGGAGGTGCTGCACTTAAAGCCATGCGCAGGCGGAGCAAGTAAAAATAAAAAAAAAATTAAAAACGACATGAGATGCCCTGAATATCAACTGAAGCTGACATTCAAGTCAAAAGAATCCGTGTATAATTTGTTCATTTGTTTTTCAATTTAAAATCAAAAACAAAAAACGATTCAGTTTTTCGATTTTATGTTGAAAAACAAATGAACGAATGATACATGGATTAAAAAGCAGTTGTTCGCGTCTGAGGCTGGAGCGACAAAATGCTGGATGGAGATTCTCAAATAGAATCAAAGGATAAAACAGCTGTGAAAGCAGCAAAAAGCCCCACAGCGGGCGTAATCAGAACAACACAAACAAATACAGATATAGTGATGAGTTACATCACATTTATACACAAACATAAAAGTACTGACATTTGTGTGTACAAAATATCCACGGAAAAAAGTACATTTTGATGTGCAAACCACCAAATCCATGGATTTTATCTGTACGTTGAGCTGTTTCCAAATATTTTCCAAACTCTTCCAGTCCTTGTTCTTAACTCTATGACTATATTTTATTGTTGTTATGAATTATTTTGTGAGTGCTTTATATATTTGGTCAGTAACCCTCCACCTGAACACTGTAAACTGCTGATCTGCCCTTTGACCTGCCTGGGGTGCAAATTTAAACGATGGAGATGACAGATGGCAGTGAAGAAGAAGAAGAAGAAGGCTGCATGTGTGCGCAAAATATATAAAAAAATTGATAAAGAAAAGAGGCGGGTGTAACAGGTTTAGGGAGGGAGGGGGGCGCAAGGGGATGGGGCTGCATTCAGGAAGAGGCGGAGGACTTACCTGACACTACAGCCATGCCAGAGGGAGCAGAATACAGAAGAGAGCAGAAGTTAGAGCGCGAGAGGGGGGAGGCGGGAGGAGGAAGGGACTGCTGTCTCGGAGGAAGGTCTGGGGAGGAAGGAGCCCCAGCCTGGGGAGGCAGGGTGGGGAGAAAAGAGAGAAGAAATGGAAGTAAAAGGAAAAGAGGGAAGATAATATAATAGAGTAAGAAAGTTGGAGAATAGAGAGCGAAGACATATAACAAAGATAAAGGGGGATAAACAGCAGCTATGCGTCCATTGTGTGCCAGAGGGGCACAGTTAGGGAGGGATTTGGGAGTTAAAAGGGCAGAAGAGGAGCAGAATGATGGAGGAAGGTGAGGCACAAGCAGAGGGGTGAGTGTAGCCACATTAGTAACGTTAAAGCAGCCGGGGAGCAAAAGAAAAGGTTGAGGAGGAGAATGTGCGGAGGAGCGGTGAACAGAGAAATAAACAACAGAGTAAGTGTGAGGGTCACATCACGCTTCAGCAGACACTGTTGAAAACTGAGCAAATGCAAGGGAGGGTGTGCGACAGGTCACGGCCATGTTGGCCAGGGACAGCTCAGGTTAGGCGCAAAGGTGTGTTTCTGTTTGCTAAAGACAGTTTTATCTCATTAAAAAATACCTGTTTCAAGTACTATGGGACGTTTCAACCTAATCCTAGTATTACAATGTACACCATATGAAGAACATTTTGTGTTTTGATATTATATGACATGAAGTGTACAAAGTTTTGCGGAAAAAAAAGATAAAGAAAGCCTGACAGAAATAAATGGACATTTCAGATTTTCCGTTATGGTCTAATGCAGATTAACATACAGATTGGTTTATATTTTATATTTATACCAGAAAACAGAATGTTATGTATCTGACATCATAGTTTTAACAATCCCATCAGGGTCTGGAGGTCCACGTCTGCAATCTGACCAAAACGTTGTTGACTTCATAATTGTAAACTGAGGTGTTCTTATTAGAATGAATCATGTTTTGCTGTCAGATGTACTCGGGTACAGTACATAATAGTATGTGGCTCTGAATGTAAAAGATAAATAGACAAAATTTTGTAGTTTTGTTAAATTTAGCCAACTTTTCTAATATTTGATGCTTTTTTGGAATATGTTTATCCCAATAATTATTCATATGTCATAGCATGCTTATGTATATCCTAATTATAAAAGTAAAAAATGAATGTTAAATACAAATTCTAAAAATACATGTAAATTTGAAGTCTAAATGTTAAATAGAAATGTTAAAAAAATATATGCTAATTTGACCATCCCTATCAAAAAAAGCCAGCCATGCCCACATCGCTGTACAATGAGAAATACAAGTGACGTAGGAATTTTAAGACATTATTTTTCCCAAACTCTCTGTTTGGAGGTCTAAATGTAGGGGTAGGGAGGAGCCGTAGGGGAAGGGGGAGAATTTGGATTCGACCATAATTAATTCTCTGGAATTCCAGTAGAGCGCATTACTTCAAGAATACCTTGCAGTGCAGCCTGTCCACCTGTTATTAAAGCCTTTTTAGTTTTATTTGCTTGAAGAGAACCAGATTGATATGGAAAAACCTGACAAAACTGCCAGCTATTTTTCATTTGCTGGACTTTTACATTTGGTTACTCCAAAGATGACCTGGGGTCAAAAAGAACATCAGTTACCAGATACTGTATTTATAGGGTAATAACATGGAATAAGAGGGGGAAAAGGCAAAAATAACTTACTGATAAAAAGGGGATTCTTTAGAATGATAAAAATATGGTTCTTGTTGAAGCTTTTGAACTTTGTAACCCTTGTGCTACCCTAGGCATGTTTACATTAAAAGAGGGGTCATCTGCACCCCACAAGACAGTGTGCTGATTTTTTTTTTTTTTTCAAAGTTGTGGAAAGTACACAGTTGATGTCCCAGAAGAATGGTCTCTATCAACCAGCAGGTGTTGATCCGGAGCAAAATACTCTGGAGAAAGTTTCTGTTCTAGGAATTGATGTTGGTTGTCAGCAGGAAGTTGAAGTCTAACTATCACCACACACTAATATGTTTGGAAAAAATGTTATTTAACCATTTTGGAGGTTTAACTCCCCAATCCTTCATGTTAAAGATGAGTGTTGAGCAGGTAGGCATTGGGCCCCACTTTATTCCACTTGGCCACTAAGCTGGTGCCAACGTGTTTGTGTGTGTACCCCGGTGTCAGTGCGGACTGGAAGGAACCATTGGGATTGAGGACAGGCAGAGGCAGAGACTTTGGTAGCTCAGGGCTCTGTCGTGGCCAGTCTGCGGGGGCCGGGGACCGACTTGTAATTGGGTACTCACAGAACTACTTCCACATGGTCCAAGGCCCACTGGTCATGTCCCGCACCTTCATGCCGGGGCTGCCACCACCGCAGCATCACTCCTTTAACCCTGGCTTCACTGTGGAAATCAGGGGAACATAATGAAGTTTACAAAATTGGAGTAATGTGCCAACAGTTTTGACCTGTGGTAAACCAATGGTACGATTTTTAAAATCGGATGCATGATGTATTGATACTTTGTAAATAATTCAAATCACAAACACATTATAGGGACTGCATTTGAATATATTACTAAAGACAATTTTCCTTTAGTAGTCATTATTATATTACTTAAAAAAGCCAACATTTTGACAGTCTTGTCTGACTTTGGCAAAGACAAGCTAAATATCTAGGAAATAATGCCAATATCACAGCTGCACTCATAAAAAAACTCCTTAGGAATGGCTTGATGAGCCTTCCACGTGATTCTGACCAAAGGTCTCTAGATACCAGCATGAGAATCAACCGTAGCCACACATTTGTGTCTTCCTCACTTACAGTGGAATGTTGTAGGAGACTCTCTGAGCCTTTATGAAGTCTTTGGGCTGGTGCTGGGCGATTACGTGCCAGCTGACTCCATTGTTGACCGTGTACTGGAGCAGGACGGCTCGATCCACGGTGTCGGCTTGATCCAAGGCTATGTTACAGCTGTCGGTCTGCGCCACGCTGCCGATCTGCAGCACGAACATGATCTTGCTACAAGGAGACAGGAAAGAAAAAACATAAAAATTGGACATTAAATGATAACCAAATTAATAATCCATATTAATGTTATTGCAAAACTTTGCACGGTTTATCTTGTGGTACTACCTGTACCTGGCTCTAGTGAGGTCTAGCGGTTTGGTAACTGCCTGCCTCATTTTACAGCCATTGAAGTAAAGTGAGTCTCCGTGGGCGTGTGGGGACAGCTGCCCACAGCCACTGCCCACTCCCCCACCCTGGATCAGCTGCCAGCTCTCCTGAGACATGCTACCAGACTCAAAGTTATCCTTGATGGAGCTGGGGAGGTCAGTGCTGGAGAGGGAGCAGTCATCTCCTGTTGAGTAAAACAGACAAATAATAAAAATGCATCTGAAATCTACTTTTTTTTAAAGAGTACGTAATTTTAGAAATGTAGTGCATTCTGTCAAAAAAAGCAGGTCTAATTTTCTGTAACTATTTGTGTTTTTCAAGAACGCAGCAGTATAAACGGGGTGGGCACTGAGCTCATCTGCTCATGAAAACCAGACCTGAAATTAAAAGTTGAAAAGTAATAATGTATCCATTTAATTTGTGTGTTCATTACAATATCGCCAGTTCTTCCTACTTATTTTATTCACTAACATTACAGAGCAAAATGCTGGGGAAATATTAGTTAGTTTTACCAGTAAGAACTGTTTATTTCTGTCTGTGGTGATGCAGTTTTTGGATAAATAGGATCCAAGTGTTTTTGGATTCAATGATGTTTTGTGAAGCTGCAGAAGCAGGCGTAGACCAACAATTAAGTACACAAGAACATCACAGACAAACAATTACAATTTCTCAGTAACTTATGATGAATAATCTCAAAAAAATCCCAAATACTCATCATTATATCTATCATTACTCTTTTCCTTAGAGTGAGCCAGTGTGTTCAAGTATTGCATTTTGTAGACGTGAAAAATTAGCTAAGAAAAAAAAACCCCTGAAAAACAAAAATATATATATCTTTAAAAAATAGAAAAAAATATTTGAAAAGCTAGAGAAAAATATCTCAAAAAACAAAAAAATATGTTGAAAATCATACAAAAATAGACTGCGTGCTACAAAGTTGACCACAGCCACCACATAAGCATCCTAGTTATGCATGAACTTACATTTGCATGAACTAACATTTTCATCGGGATCGACTAACAAGCAAAAAAATAAAATAAAATAAATAATATGTTTCCAATGTTTTGCTCTGTAATGTTTATGGATAGAGTAAGTAAGAAGACAAAGCAAAAAGGTTCTGGAAACAATTAGCACGAAAAAACCAGGGAAAAAATAAATGAGTACATTTTTTTTATTTTTAATTGAATACTATTTGCTTCCATACATAATCAGAAAAAAATTGATGAAATATTGATGACAACTTAATTCTCGTCTCAAAGATTTATCACAGATTTGCAGCTAATTCGCTTGGTTAGCTAGGTTGTGTTCAGCACGCACAGCAGAATACAAGCAGAATGGAAACTCAGCTGAACCAGAATTGGGTCGTCTGTTGTTTGGTTTGTGGCCTACCATGGTATCCTTCATCGCATATGCAAACTAATCCACTGGTGCAGTAGCCGTGGCCGCTGCACAGTCCCGGACAGGCTTCTCCGATGTAAACATGGTCCACGCCCCAGCTCAGCCTCTCTCCGGTCCCTTCCTTTTGAATCCAGCGGAACTGAGTGGCTCTGGGTAAAACCAACGGCATGACAACAGGTGATGATCTACTTGTTCGGGGTTGACTTAGGTTGGATGCGGGAAGTCCTTACCCTGAGGAGACATGGTCTGGAAGCTGGACGGTGACCCTGGTCCACGTTGAGCTGTTAATTGGACTAAAGATTGTGGATTCGTGGAACTGGAAGGGAGAGCAGCCCACGTTGTTTATTGAAGACGGGAGGCATTCTGACTGCACCAGCTGCCACGAATCCGACCTGAGGGGAGAGATTGTGTGACAACATTCATACAAACGATAATTCAGTTACGTTAAAACATTCCTAGTTTTCCTCACCTAGCATCCTTCCTGTACTGCAGCAGGACAGAATGATGGTCTTCGCACGTGTCTGCCTCACAGCCAACGACGATCTACAGCAAAAAAATAGACGACTCTGAATGTGCCTGAAAAAGAGATTTTATTTCAACAATGAACCATTTCTCTACCTTGAACTGCAAAATATATCCAGGTTGGACAATAAGTTCTCGGGTGGCAAGGATGTTATGTGTCCTGTCTTTGTTCTTGTTTGGCCAGTACAGGTGGAACGAGGGGTTCCCGCAGAAGCCGGCCGTTCGAACAGCGTTGGGGTAGAAACTCCAGCTCTCCTCGTGTGAAACTCCCTCTGACGAGAGCAAATGTCACAGTTAGCAACCAGATTATCTATTCACTCAAGTAAAAAAAAAAAATCACTCTAGCCTACCATCGTCAAATGTATCGAACAGTGCGGATGGGTTGATGTCTGACCCCCCCACCAAGATGTTGTCTATGGCCCACTGGGCTCTTTCAAGGCTTGGAGTGGCCAGCCCAGAGGAAATAGTAAAAGGCTGCCACCAGCGCAGGCGAGTGGCATTCGTCAGAGCTCCCTCTGGCAGGACGATGTAGTCTCTCCTCACGGACACGTACTTCAGATAGTCCATCTCATGCAGCAGAGTCCAGGACACGCCTGAGCAATCACATGAAGAGCTTTAAGGGAGAATTCAGATACTCAAAAAAGTCTGAAGTGCGTTTCTCTTCACCTCCGTCAACAGAGTAGTCTAGAAGCACCCCTTCTCTGCGGCAGGTCGGACGGTGGCACATGGTCATGTTGTCTTCACTTCCAATCCTCGCCCAGTATTCCACAAACCTATCAACCCAAAAAAGAATGATTATAAACAGAAATACCCCCAGTATCTGCTTAAACCAGTTCAGTACTGACTTGGCGCCTCGCAGGTCCAAGTCGGCAGTGACGGCTTGTCTTGCACCGGCTCCTCCAAAGTACAAGGCTGTGCCCTCCACCAGAACACCGCAGTCTGTGCAGGGTTTACCGCCCTCAAGCACCTCCCACTGAGCGCCTGCTGCCCCCTCCCAGTCAAAACGCTCCTTCAGAGATGCCTAGAATAAACAGCTGTTAACTATGGTGTCTTCTAATATTTGGCAGAAAGAAAATGGTTATAAATGCAAAGCCACCTTAAGAGCAGTGCTGGCATAGCAGTTGGGTCCAGTGAATCCAGGGTCACAGAGGCAGCGCTGATCCAGACAGTCCCCATGCCCCCCACAATGGCTGTCACAGGCTGGCCCAATGTAGAAGTTCTCCACTCCCCACTGGATATCAGAGTGCTGCTGGTAAAACCGGAACCGCACAGCTCTAAGACGCAAACAGCAGAAATGAGATTGAAATACAGTTTCTTTTTTCAACCCCGTGTGTCAAACGTTTCCTCACGTGTCAGCCAGGCTGTCGGGTAGAGGATAGACCGCCCTCTTCCAGCCCTCAGCGGGGAAGAAGACGGACGGCTGGGACACCTGACCACCACAGCGGGGGTCGGCAGGGAGGCACTGGGGAACGAGGTACTTCCAGGTAACTCCGAAATCCACAGAATACTGAACGTGAACTTGCCGATCCGCGTGGCGCTCCGGAACACTGCAACCCACAGCAATCTGGACGAAGAAGGTGTGAAGGGGTCAACTAACAACAGCAAATCTGTCCTGATAAAAGCATTTCAATATGTACATTTGGAAACTTATTTGATTGTAGATCCGGATATGCTAGACATTTACTAGATTTACTAGAAATTATTCAAAAGGGGTGTGTATTAGCAAGAGTCTAGTGATACGTATCACGATATGTGTCTAACGATATGGTATGTACCAGAATATGTTGTTCCCATTATACCCCCTCATACCCCAACCTAACATTAGAGATGCAGCAAAACTGGCGAGCTATATTGGAGCTTTCCAGCCATATGTTATGACTATTTTGAATTTTTCCTCTAAAGCTGCAGGTCATCTGAGGCTCTTGATCTTGTGCATAAACTTAAAAAATAAAAGTAAACTTTAAATGTATTTTGTTTTCAACATACGTTTTTACTCATAATTCAGCAGATTATATCCGACCCCCATTTTACCTTGAACTGCATGGCCCATCCCTTGCCCGGAATGATATCGTGAGTGACGGCGTACACCTCTCTCCCGTCATCATTTCCACAAACCATCACCCCGTCAGGAGAGTTGCAGAAGCGCTGCACTGAGCAGTCCTCCGAGAACAACCAGTTATCACTCACTAGAAACAAGAGAAATAAAACTATAACATCCCATCAGGAGATGATGCTGCTCGACTTAAATAACTAACTTCAAAACAACACCTAAAGGGGTTTCCTCCAGCTCACTGGGTTGATCAATCTTTCCTGAAGTCTCGTCTGCAGGGGCTCTCTCATGATTTGGCAAAGCCACTCCTCCGAATGTGTCAGAGATCTGAGCTCGGGGGTCTGAGCCTGCGATCAGGACATTATCTATAGCCCAGTCACTGTGGTCGGTGCCGTCGTGCTGCGGCTGCCACCAGCGAACGCGTACTCCTTCCTGCCGAGCAGCAGGGGGCAGCAAAACATTCACAAACCTGAGGGGATGAAAACAAAAGGTTCTCAGACGTCCTACCTCACATGGTAAAACCTGCTGCAGGCAGGGCAAAGAAGCTCACCCAGGCTTGGTGTACAAATCATAGAAGATCTCTGTCAGTAGATGCCAGTTGATTCCACCGTTTAAACTGTACTCTAGGAGGACGCCCTGGTTGCGGTTGCTGGGTGGGATCATGCAGCCGTACATGAAGTAGAACTGGATGAACTCTGCGCTGGTTAGGTTCAGATCCACTGTCACCAGCTGACGGCTGCAGCCCTGCACGAAGATGTGAAGAAAGTTGACTTTCTTCTAATGAAAGGTAATAAAAACTCATAATATATTCTTTTTTAGTAAAAAACCTTACATAAAATCTGCAGAAAATATTGTTTCAAAGCCTAAAAGTCTCACTCCAATCATTTTTTATCTATTCTTTAAGCAGAATAGCTTGTGGCTTGTCGTAGTAACTTGTTTGTCACACTTTTGCTTTTTTTGTCTGCTCCTATACTCAGAAATACAATTTTAAGATTAATTTTTGTTTTCATGTTCTCCATTATAAAAAAATGCCACAAGAACAAGTAGAAAACAAAATTTTAATCAGACTAGGTCTCAAATTGAGTCTGTGCTTTCTGTAAATTCTGAGAACCCTTTATTTTGTAAATATTCTGTAAAAAATATTTGTAAAATAATTGGGAATTGTGCAGAAAAATCACCTGAAAATGATTTCAGTGTAGAAAAAAAAAATAGACGTGAAAAGCAAAATAAAATACATACTCCGCTGAAATGCAGTGCAGCTCCAGAGGCCACAGCTCCACACACAGTGCTGAGTTTACCACCAGTGAGCGTCTGCCAGTGACTGAGGGAGGGAGCTCGACTGAAGCTGTCCTTTAACTGTGAGGGCAGAGGACCCACAGGCTCGTCACAGTACTCCCCACTCCACTCAGGGTCACACCTGTGGAAGAACAGCAGATTCAGACACAACAAACAGGTTCAAATAGAGGAAAAGGTGGCTTAAATAAACACTCAAATCAGAGTGTGTCATCACACTTTCTAACTTACTCTGACTGCTTTCATAAAACTGTTAGATGTGTGTTGAGGTTATTTCTTACAAGCAGGAGCTCTGCTGGCAGCGTCCATGTCCCGAGCACATGTCTGGACAGCCGTCTCCGATGTAGAGATTATCCAGAGCCCAGGTCTGCTGCTTGTCAAAGGGAGCCTGCTGGAACCACCTGAACCTCGTGGCTGGAGATCTGAAGACATGACACCAGTTTGAAGGTAAAGTTTAAGACACGATTAACTGAAAAGTCTTTTGATTGATCTGAATCTCTGAGAAAGAACGTCGCTTTGCTGACCTGGCATGTGGAGAAATGGGCAGCGTCACACGGCCCCACTTGTTGTAGGTGTCAGAAAGCAGCAGCCGCTGCAGAGTGTAAGAGGAGCAGTCGGGGCTCGTAGGCAAACATTCTCTGACCAAAGGCTGCCAGCTCAGACCGAGATCCAGGGAGTACTCCAACTCAACCGCTGCAGAAACATTGTAAGAAACGTCCTTAAACATCTCACACTATGAGTGTTTTTAGTTTTTAGATTTTCTGATGTGAGAAAGAAACGTTTACAATAGCAAGAGTTTGTGACTGAGCACGACGCAGAGAAGTCAAACTGGATGAAAGAGTCTGGACTTAAGCTGATGTCGGTGGTAACAGCGTAGCGCGTGTTGGACTTCTCAATGAACGCGAAAGCCGGTCCATCAGAACCACAAACAGGCATCCGGGTGCCACCAGGGTGGAGGAGCCAAGAACGCCCATCAATTGAGGAGAAATCATCTTCTAGTGGTCCCCAACCACTGGCACTGCCGCCCACCACCACCTGTGGAGAAAAGAGTAAACCAGAATCCCATGGGAAAAAAAAGAAAAAAAATACACTCAGATAAATATGCGGCGGTTTTATGTTTTTTAAAGTACCTGATCTATGACCCAAGGGCTGAAGAAATGCCCGTTCTCTGAGGGCTGCCACCAGCGAAGACGAGTAGATGAGGTGCGGGCACGGAGCGGGATCTCCAGGGCGACCAGACGAGCCTGATTGCTGCTGTTACTGAAAAGAAACTCCTGCAGGAGTCCCCAAGTCAGGCCTCCGTCCACGGAGAACTGCAGCAGAACAGGCTGAGAGCGAGGGTCCGGGGGTGCCTTGCCGCAGCCCAGACGCAGGAAAAACTGGACAAACCTGACGAGGGCAGCCGTGATACTTAGGCGTTTGATCCACAAAATATGTATTTATTGTCAAATCAAAGTGTGGACAGTACATATAAATCAACAAATAAGTGAAACAGAATAGCAAACGCATAAAAAATAAATATTTTGTCCTTCTTGATGAAGTTTTACCTGGCGTTGGACAGGTCCAAGTCATTGGTAACTAACATGCGTAGGCCGTCCTCACTGAAGAACAGGTGGTTCCCGCTCGACATGATGCCACATTTCCTGGATGGTTTGCCTCCACTGAGGAGTCTGAAATGCTCCGTGTCCACCGCCCCACCTAAAAAAAACATTTGGAATGTTTTTGAATTAACAAAACAAACAAAAATCATATTTTAAATCCATCTTTGAATTGTGCATTATGTAGATTTATAGTCAAAAAGTTAGCCCAGCGATATTTACCGTAATTAGATTATTTAACACGAGTTTAAGTCGTACCTTCAAAGTCGTCTTTGAGGAAATCAGGGTTGGGGGTGTCAGGAACAGAACAGTCAGGTCCCGAGTAGCCCGGGTCACACACACAGTGAGAGCCACCCACACAAGCCCCGTGACCATTGCACATGTCCTGACACTGAGGCCCGATGTACACGTCGTCTATTGCCCAGGTTGGGGGATTTGAACCAGCTGAGAAGAAACCCTGATACCAACGGAACCGAATTGATCTGTGCGCCAAAGAAGAAGTGAAAAGAGACAGTTATGGCTTTGGAATGTCAAAAATTATTTTTTTCGTTGAGTTCTTTTCTGGAACACATGTGGTGCTTACCCACAGAGGCGGAGCTTGCCAAAATGAATGACCTCCCTCCTCCAGCCCTGAGTAGTACCAGGGAAATAGATGCTAGCAGGGTGAAGCTCTGTGGAGCAAAGCGAGGAGGGCTGAGGCCCACCGGCACACATAGGCACCAGAAGGTGCCACGTGGCACCAAAGTCCCGAGAAAACTCAAGGCGGACTGGGTGGGAAGAGGAGCTCTCAGTCGTGCAGCCCACGTTAATCTATGCGGACGAAACACACAGAAAAAGAGCAACGTCTGCAAAAAGAATCTTTGAGTATTTTTAAGGTTTGGTCGGGAATCTCTGTACCTCGAACTGGATGATGGTGTTCTCGTTTACATCGATGTCCCTGGTGGTGATGGAGTGCTCTCCAAGCTCACTGGAAACGAACACCATGGCTGACTCATCCTCCTCTCTGCGTTATTCACACACAGCAAAAATGAAAAGTCAAAAGGTAAGACAGGTTTTTTTTTTAGGCTTCATCAGTCAGGATTTTCCATGTGACACTAATACAGCATTGGCAACAATGGAGAAGGCGTTCTTACAAGCCAGATTTCTGGTACGGACAGTAAAGCCCAGTATTTCCACCAGGATAGAACAGCCAGTTCGACTCATTGGGACCTTCTTCAAAGCTGTCGATCAGCACAGGAGGATTGTGTGTGGAGCTGCCGTCAATGATGAGATCATCTATCACCCAAACCTCTTCCTTTTTACCTATAGAATATTGCATGTTGGACAACAGTGCTTGAAACATATATATATATATATATATATATATATATATTTATATATAAACAAAGTTTTATCAAAAACAAAATATGTGCTATCACCGCTGTTATAGGGCTGCCAGAGTCTGAAGCGGGTGGCGTTTGTCTGAGCGCTGGTTGGCAGTGGCAGGTGGAGGAACAGGGAGTCTGTAGAGGATGGGAAGTAAAACTCATCCAGAAGCAGCCAGCTGATTCCTCCGTTCACCGAGTACTGCAGCAGCACTGAGTGGGAGCGCTCCGGAACACCTGGAAAAGCCCATGAGATGATCTGCTACACTTGAAGACAAACGCGCACAAAGTTTTTTTTCCACAATTATCGAGTGACATTAAAGTACCTTTGGTGATGAACTTGAAGGAGAACTGAATGTAGAGTGTGTTTGTGCAGTCCAGATCACGGGACACTATCATTCGTAGACCATCCTTCACACAGATAGAAAAGAGAGAGATGTCAGCTAACCAGAAATCTGTCTCTCAAACAGTCCCTGAATTTGTCTGATGCTGCGTTCAAACTGGGTTCAACAACATGTGTTCAAGCCACCACTTCCAATGAAAAATCGAACAGCCAGCACGTCAAAAATCAACGCGTTAGGGACACCCAAAACGTCAACTTTTGGCACGGAGGAGTTCATTCAAGAATCCCCGTTTTGTGTGTTCTTGAGCAACTTAGCATAAAACTCCTACCCCTTTGAAGATGAGGGCAGTCCCCGACTTGAGAGGCTCTCCACTCAGAGTTCCTCTCTCCGCTCCGTACACCTCGGGCCAGGTCTCTTGCTGTAAGTTCTCGTTGAAGTCCTCTCTCAGCAGAGAGGGAAGTGGAGTCAGAGGCACACAATGTGCCCCTCCATACCCCTTATCACATCTGTGGCAGAGGGGAAACATCAAAAGGTGAAGTGTGTAAATCGCACAAAAATGATCTAAGCTTGGATTATTGTATACACAGAAAAGATTGTTTCACGTACACACAGCGTCCGTTGTCACACAAACCATGACCAGAACACATCCAGGGGCAACCAGGGGCAAGTAGCACGTTATCTAGAGCCCAACCTTCTGCTCCGGGCGTGAAGTGGGTCTGGATCCACCGGAACCGTGTTCTGGGAGAGCTGAAAGGTTGAAAAGAAGGCTGTTAAAAGAATTGGAATCAGAACAATACTACTTTATGTGTTTGTGATAACGCACTTGGCTGCACTGGGGAGGTAGACGGTGATCCTCTTCCAGCGTTTGTATTGGGTGGAGGTGTAGACGGAGCTCTGAGTGTAACCGGCGCAACCGATAGCCGGTGGCACGCACTCGGGAGTGATGAGAGACCAATGTCGCCCACAGTCAGTGGAGTACTCCAGTCGCACGCCGTGGGAAAAGGAAGTGGATTTGCTGCAGCCCATGCTCAACTCAAACTGCAGAAACGATGAGCCTGTCACCTCAAAGTCCCAGCTCTCCGCATACCTGGGTTTCTCTGTGAAAACAGCAGAAAACAACAAAATATATATATTATATTTATAAAAATGAACTACATTCATCTGCAATACAAACTTCATCTCCACACACTAAAATGCCAACAAAAACCTATTAGTACTGCTGAAGTACACATAAATGACTACATTCATACATACACGGGAGCCCCGACTTTACAGATGTGCTGCCAAATCGCTGTTGCTGTTTAATGAATGGTCCCTGTGTGATGCACTATTTGCACAAAGTTAATCTGCCCTCAGCTTGATGCACACATAAACATCAGACAAGATGTTCAATCAGAATGGCTCTCATTAATAATGCATGAACCATGTAGCCACAGTGAATGGTTGATTCAATTTCAGTCTATTGTTTGTACTCTGGAGGTGGGATGCACCTGAGCAGCCACTCATGAGGATCATGTGTGCATCTGTGAGTGGTTTTCAGACAACATATATTTTATAAAGAGTAGACTGTTGTCTCTGCACAGGGCAAGACATTACATTTGAAGGGTGAATGTTTTGGTTCAGTGTTGTGTGTTTTTTATTTGGTAAATACTAGGGATGTAGGAAAAAATTGATTCTGCGATAAATCACGATATTTCAACCAGCTGGATTTGCAAGGATTTGTTTATTTGATGGTTAAATCTGAGCATTTTGAGGTGGATACTTAATTGTACTGTAATAATCTTGTGTTTTGTGTTGTGATTCTCCTGTTCTTTTCTGTACTTTTTTTGGCACATAAAAACTCAATCACACTTTCAGCAACTTTAGCAATTTTTGTATCAAAACATCAAACGTATTTTTTGGTATTCATAAAGTTTAACGTTTTTGAAGTTTTGAGCAAAATATGCCCCATATGAAAAGAATGAGAAAGTCTTCAAATTTCAGTATTTTCAGTAGATTAGCAACAAGCCTTTAAATATACTCACGGGCTATGTTTTCATCTTTAATATTAAAAAAAAATTGGAGTTTACCTAATATTTTAGCAAAATGTTAACGTTTTGGGCTAATTTTGTTTACTGATGAGTTTTAGGCAGTTTTAGAGTTTCGCTAGTAAGTAAGCAGTGTGCTAGCTTCTTTTTTTTTGGCTAATTTAGCCTTTCTTGTACAGAAAATGTAGCGACATGGCCCCTTTTGAAGTTTTTTATGCTAATTTGGAGTTTGGCGAATATTTTAGCAACCAGCTAACTTTTTGGACTAATTTAGTTAACTGAGGAATCCTAGGCTATTTTGGAGTTTAACTTGTTTAGAGCTAACTTTTTTTGGCTAATTTGGAATCCACTAAAGTTTTTAGGGCTAATTTGGAGCTTAGCTTATATTTAAGCAACACACTAAATATTTTTGCAAAATTGGCATGTATATAAGGAATTTAAAGCAATTTTACCACAACCTTTCAGAAATTTCACTTTTGTATCGGTTTAAAATGCTGACAAGACGATATTTAATTAATTAGTTATGAACATCTTACTGTTGTTTTTTCCACCTAAACCCTAAACTGCTAGTTGGCAGCACAGCACACTGAGCCTCTTTGAGCAGCCGCATCAAAACAACAAGATCTCATGAGAACCAGCTTGTGTTGCTATGAGACCCATCCCAAATTGTTGGTATCTATCCCAAATAAAAACTAAGAAGTACCTAACCAAACTCTGTGCCATGTTGCTGCCAGTATCATATGAATACGTATATTATGGTGCTTTGTAGCGGGCTCTGATAAGAAAAATTGAAGTAGTCAAAATGCTGCTGGGAAAGCGAGCAAAAGTTCTGCTGAACTTCACACCTAAAGGTTCCAGATTCCAAAAGTACAGTCTTGGGATATATCATGATACAAACTGAATCATGAGACACAAATTGTTATACGTAAGGCCTCGCCAGACTCTTGCCAACACACATTCCCGGTAAATATCATTGTCACTGTGGGAGGGTTTCTGCAGTAAAATCTTGCTCTTATACTGTGATAAAAGTTGTATTTCACGAAGGCCAAGAACTACAAAGAGAGCAGGAATTCACCCTTGCTTCCATCCTTCTTGTTTAAGTATTATTTTTGCATAAACTGTATGTCCCTCCATTCAGCGAGTAACTCACTGTCTATGGCTTCTGAGTTGAAGGTCAGAGCGGTGTCGAGAGACAAACAGTCCACGGTCACCTCCCCGCCCTGAATGCGGTACCAGTTGTGCCTCAGAGGAGTTGTGCCATCAAACTTGTCATGGAAACCTGTTCTGGAGCTGTCGTTCATACCAACCAGAACATCGTCCAGAGCCCACTGGGCTGAATGTTTCCCTGTGAGGATAGAAAAGAAGACATTCCTTTTTACACCCTTTAAAAACCTTGTTTTAAGGATATATAGACTAGCAGCTGACTAACCTTGCTGTGGTTGCCACCACCTGAACACTGTATAAGGGGTTTTTGCTGGAGGGGGAAGCTCAATGGTCACCACTTGAGGTTCCAAGAAAGAACTGAAGTCCAGTTCTCTAAGGACCTGCCATTGGACTCCATTGTTGGTAGAAAACTGGACAACGACGCCTAAAAACAGAAAAACAGATGCTAGATTTGGATCCTCCAGTAAATGTCTTTGACTTTTTGAGAATGGCTAAGTTTGAAGCAAAGCTGCATACTGAGGTACCACAAAAGTCTGAACGGTATATTAAGCAGGTGTTTCATTTGGAAATTACCTTCATTCCGGGATCGCGGCCTGGTGCAAGTAGGTCCCAAACTCTTGCTGCCAATCCGGATGTAGAACTGAACCAATCTGCGTGCAGAGGACGGCAAAAACTGAATTCCAAAAGTCTTCAACTTCAGCACAGTTCTTAAATATGTAGGGAAAAACTTGGAAAATCTCCTCACCGCGTGTTTGTAGTGTCCAAAGGCACGGTGCGCGCTTCTCTCCTCCCTGAGCTACTGAAGTACAGAGCCTTGCCCTCACCGATGATGCCACAGCCGCCTCCAACTTGTCCACCACTTATGCTCTGCCATAGAGGACTCAACTTTCCTTCAAAGCCCTCCGTCAGTTCTGTTGGGCTCGCAACAGATGGGACACAGCTATCCTGCTCCACTAAAAGATAAATACTGAATTCTTATTAAAGCTGCGGCACAATGGTCATTTTGTCAGTTTTCCTTGCTTCGCTATACAGTACCTGTGTATCCCATATCACAGAAGCAGACTCCAGAGATGCAGTCACCGTGACCCCCACAGTGGTTTGGACAAGGCTCGGAGATGTAGACGCCATCCAGGGCAAAAGGCGGGGCATCTCGGTGGATGCTGCTCTCTTGGAACCAGCGGAACCTCGTTTTGCTGGAAAAACAAATTACACTAGAAAAGTTGCATTACCAGCGATAATGCTAGTGTGAATGCTTTTTGTTGAAAGTAGTTGCTGAAGATCCTGAAGCTTTTTGCTGAAAATGGTGATGCAATTTACTTTAATTGCTGAAGGGTTTTGCTGAAAATGCAAAAGCTATTTGCAAAATGCTAAATTTGCTAAAAGACTGGAAATTTCATAAAAGAACTTTAAAAGAGTGCTGAAGTTAGCTAAACTCAAACTTACCATTAAAAAACTTCAGAAGGTGCCAAATTAGCAAAAAAAAAGAAGCTAGCACACTGCTTACTTACTAGCAAAACTCTAAAACTGTCTAAAACTCCTTCGTAAACAAGAATTTGCCAAAAACATTAGCATGTTGCTAAAATATTAGGTAAACTCCATTTTTTTTTTTAAATAGAAAAGATGAAAACTACGCCCATGTGTATATTTAAAGGCTTGTTGATAATATACTTAAAATATTTAAATTTGATGACTTTCTCATTCATTTCCTACGGGGCATATTTTGCTCAATATTTAAAACAATTTTAAGTTTATGAATACTAAAAATACAAGTAATAATGTCCTGTACGAGCTGAATGATTTGATACCAAGACTGCTGACATTGCTGAAAGTGTGATTGAATTTTTACATTCCGAAAAACGTACAGAAAAAAACAGGAGAATCACTACACAAAAACACAAGATTATAACAGTACAATTAAGTATCCACCTCAAAATGCTCAGATTTAACCATCAAATAAACAAATCCTTGCAAATCCAGCTGGTTGCATCACTATAGTTACCTGGCTGCAACATTACGTGGGACTACAACGGTGACTCTGGTCCACTGCTCATAGTCACCGGTGTAATACACAGTGGATTCTCTGAGTTCACGACTGCTGCCTTCACACACCCCCGCCCCAGGGGTCCCTGGGTAACAGCCCTCTCCGACCAGAGCCCAGGTACGACCAGCATCATGCGAGTACTGCAGCAGCACCGGTGCAGAGCCGCTGAACTCTGACTCACAGCCAATGTTCAGCTGAAAGGGGAAGGAAAACAGAATTTTTGCTTAAGTTGATACAAACGCATCAACCAATGTTTACTAATGTTCTGTCCTCGACCACCTTAAACTGAAGCGTGTAGCCAGGGCGGAGGGCAAGGTCTCTGGTCACAGCCACCCGGTCCCCATCAGAGCGACCGAACACCATCGCAGACGGAGTCGGAGCGCAGAAGCTGTCGTTGCTTTCCCTCTCCATGCCTTCATTTCCCAGCATCAGCCAGACGCTCATCTGGTTCAGAGGATAGTCGAACGCTGGCTTCTCGTAAAAATTCTATTCAGAGAAAAACAACAGAATTTTGGTTTTTAAATGGTAATTTCTATATGTTTAATGTATTTAAAATGGAACGATTTATGAAAAAAGTTGGGATTCTGGACCTGTGGCAGTGTAGGGTTGGCCATGGGGATGATGTGTTTTTCCCTCTCTGATAAAATGATGACATCATCAATTGCCCACTGGTCATAGCCCTCCCCAGAGTGAAGAGGCTGCCACCATCGAAACCTTGTAGACGGAGTTTTGGAGGCCAAAGGAAGCTCATAGTGGACAAAACTGAAAAAAATTGAAAAGATGATTATGTAACAATAAACTGTGAAATAATGTATGTATATGAAAGACTTTGAATACATGTTTTCTGTTGCGTTGTTTAGCAGCCTTCTTACCGGGGCTTGGTGAAATCTGTGAAGTACATCTCAGCAATGAGGCCCCAGCTAATGCCCCCATCGTTACTGTACTGCAGCAGAACTCCCTCCTCCCTGCTGTCCGCCTGGTTACACTCTGCCCAGTCTCCACCCACCCGCAGGTAGAACTGCACAAACTCCGCCCACTCAGTGTCCAGATCCCAGCTTACGAGCTGCCTCAGCCCAGCCTGACAAGGAAGACAAAACATCGAAAAAGTTCCAGGATATAGTAATTTCAGTGATCCAAAAAAAAAAAAAAATTGCTTTTATTTAGATATACTTTTAAAAAGAATGTGTGTGAGGAAAACTGGGAAGATGAGAATATAATGGAGACAAATGGTTTTGCAGCTGTGACTGCTAATTTCAGAGCTGCAGCAAAATGTGACAACAGATGTGCAGTGTGCTCACAAGCCAAACGTTTTCTCAATCCAGTCCAAATGAAAACTCTGGAGAGCTGTGGCACTTTCAGTGGAGTGGCAATGCGGTTCAGAGGGGATCAGTTTTGGGGAGTGAATGCTGGACAGTAATCAATGTTTTCCTCTGATGGTCCTCTAAACTGTATTTTAATAGTGGAAATTAACCACATGCTTCATGTGAAATTTAAAACATTCATGGATTATGTTTCAGTATATTTAGACTTTGAAAAAAAATAATTGACAAGAAATAAGCAAATCACAAACTAGCAAATTACGGAATGTATTTAATAAAATCTGTTTATTTTAAAAACTTTTTGTAATTTCTTACCTTGCTGAAGTATAGTGATGACCCAGAGGAGACCACCCCACACCCCATATCAGGAGACACCACCTCTCCACCAATCACCTCCTGCCATGTGGCCAGCAGAGCATCCTGGGACTCAAAGTCAGAGAGAACGCTAGAGGAGAGCGGGGAGGAAGGCTGGCAGTCTGTTCCAGAGAAACCGTCATCGCATCTGTAATAGAGGGCAGCGCTTTAGGTTTTTTATATTCCCCCTCCTGTTTTGTACTTTTGAAAACGTCAGTTCTGTCAACGCTGACCTGCAGTGTCCGTGGTCACACCAGCCATGTCCATGGCACATGTTGGGACACTGCTGTCCGATGTAGATGTCATCCAAAGCCCATTCGTCCTGCTCTCCATAGTAGTTCTGGATCCAGCGGAACCGGGTTGCACTAGACCTAAACAGAGAAAATGATGAATCAAATGAGAGAGTAATATCCCAAAAAATAATGTTTCAAGAATCATGTCAAAATTTATTTTTTGCTCTAAAATATAAAGGAAAAGGTTTGACAATATGACGAATATCTAAGCCACACCCCCATGTTTTAGCCCTCCATCGCTTTGGTTACAGTGACAGATTATTGAGGATTTAATTTTCTACAAGATAAAGATTATCTTTATTGCATGTAAGTGCAGTTGTGGAAAATGATAACAGTGAGAGGTCAATGCCATCACACTGTATTTTAAAGGTTTAATGTGTGTGTTAGCCTGCTGTGTGCTATGGAAACAACAACAAAGAAGCTGGCTGGGATAGTCAGGATCATCAGGGATTATAGACCACAGAGGTCTGCTTATCTGCCCCCCTGGAGCCACATCAGCTCAGACCACCTCAGACAACAGTTTTATTACCATTAACTATGTCCGCCCTCTGACCTTACCACTGTGCAGGAGATTAAACCATTAAAGAAAAAAAAATGTTTTTTATTCTATTTCATTTTTACATCATACAAAAAATGATGAATCAACTTGAATAGTGTGAAAAAAAGCTGGATGTGCTCAGTGTGGAAAACAAGATCCAGTAACTGCTTTACTCTGCTGTGAGCCAAGCCTGTTCTGATGTTCATGTTTAATGTAGGAGAGTGCGCGCCTGTGTTCAGGACAGTGGGTGGGTCTGCTAGATGCTTTTTAAGTAAGAGGTTTGGCTGCTGTTCAAGCATTTTTGTTTTGCTTGTTAACAGCAAAAACCAGCCGAGGCCAGGAAACGGCCAATCCCAAATTGCATTTTTGTGCTGTTATTGTTTGCATGTGCTACTTACCACGTCTTCTGAGGCAAGGAGAGAGTGATGCGTCTCCAGTCTTTGAACTCTGATGGGTGGTAGACGCTGGGAGCTGTAAACTCAGAGCAGCTCGGCATGCCGGGGAGACAGGCCTGGGTACAAAAACATAAAAAAACACATACAGACAGTGCCAAAAGATCCTCTCTACATTGTAAAAGTTAGTTTATTTTTCCATTTTTAGTGGTAATTTTTTTTAAATAACAAACTGCAGATAAATATAGAAGTCGTTTAGGATTTCAAACTAAAAGATAAGCTAAGATTAACAACATTCAGTTAGTTACAACTAGCTAAATTTGTATGCACACGGCATGGAGGATTGAGGATTCATCACCATTTATTCAAGTTCAAATCTAATAAAAATCCTGGCAGATGCATTGGCTCAATTTGAATATGCATGAGCCAAACACTATTTAAAAAGTTGTTCTTAAATCACGGGTAGCTTGTCTAATACAAACACAGTCATATATTTGCTGATAGCAGAGTCACTGCAGCTAAATGTAATCATTTCTCTTATAAAACACCAGATTTATGCATCCTATTTACATAAAATTGACAAACAGACTCCATGATAAGGACTGTTTCTTTGTAATTTCAGGATGAACCTCAGTCCCAGTCTTGACTGAAGGCGTATGCCAGCTGATAAACTCACAGAGCGAGGAATGCTCTCACCTCTTTGACCAGATGCCAGGTGAGGCCGTGATTGGTGGAGAACTCCAGACGGACTTGGGTATCAATGTGAGGGGAAGGCTCACGGCCGCAACCCATGACCAGCGAGAACTGCAGGCTGTAGGAGGCTCCGATTTGCATTGACTGAGTCTCAACATAGCGGATACTAGAGCCAGGGCTGGGCTCACCAGAGAAACTGGTGAAAAGGTGGGAGAGACGCCACATTTAAAATCATTTCTATAATATACTTTAAAGTCATTCTCTGAAGGATGATTTCTAGTTGTTGTACCTGAGAGTCCAGTCATGTTGGCAGTAGGGCTGAACGTGGCCAAGATAGAAGCCAAGACTTTGGGTGACGTCCAGCACGTTGCTGAAGTCGAGACTAATGGTGTTGAAGAGCACGGAGGTCATGCTGATTTCATCTAACGCCCACACGTCATGGCCACGCCCAGAGTGGTACGGCTGCCACCAGCGGAACTGCACACCGAATTTACGGGCTCCTGCCGGGAGTTCAACCGACACGATCCTGTTCAAAGCAAAATGAGAGAACCCGAGAGCCTTTAGAATTTATAAGTGAAAACCCATGGCAAATATACAGAATGCTTTTAGCAGAACTTCTTATTTGCAAAGGGAGAAGTACATCATATTGTTTATTATGTGTAATGTGATCCAAGCAGGCTAGCTAAAATTTGTCATGAAGTGTGCTTGGAAACCAGCATTTGCCACTAGATGCTTTTCAACAACATCACATTATGCTGTTTGCAGAGTAAAACATGAACACTCAAACAATCATTTAAAAGTGATTAGTACACATGAAAAATAAACAGTATAACAAGGGTTATGTCTTTTGACTAATAAAAAAAATCTGAAAAACTGCAATTTCCAGAAACCCACATAATCACATTTGGTACCGCTGAAGACCCCCCAATGTCACCTGTAGAAACTAAAAGAAACTTTTAGTAGTAACCAGCGGTTTGGAGATTTTCAGGATTAGAAATGTCCTTATTAGAGGGCAAATTTAGATTTTTAGTATTCAAGAGGATATACATTAAACAGGTCCTCAAATAATAGTCAAGGTTTTCTCCTGCTTTTAAGTTCAAACATAAATATTGGCTGTTTTTTTCTTCATGCAAAATTGCAAGTATTCGTTTGTTAAAAAATGTAATTAGGTACACTCCATCTCAGACAATTCCATCATCAGAGGGAGGGGCAGCACACATAATTGTGTTTATGTTACAGAAATGTAATTATTGAGTCTGAAAGTTTGGTACAAACTTGCGATCGTACCTTGGCTCATGGAAACCTTGGTATGCGTAGTGCTGCAGCAGGGTCCAGGTGATGCCGTTGTCTGAGGAGTAATGCAGCAGGACGCCCTCTCCTGGCTGGTCAGGAGCAGGACAGGAGCTCAGGATGCTACGACTGCCCAGACGGAGCGTGAACTGCAGATACCTGCGGAGTAATAGAGTAAGAAAAGCACTTAGTTAAATGGGGATTTCTGTTGTTAGGTAAAGGGTGAAACAAACGAGAAGACAAATGGAGAATCAGTGACACAGTCAAACGGAAAGGGCATGTTGATAAATGAGAAGAAAGAAGTGTTAGCTGACCAGAAGCATGTTCAAAAAATGGAGCAGAGAGGGGTTGAAAGTGCAAAAAAACTGACTTAGGTGCAAACCAAAGAGGTGGGAGGAAGGCAAATGATGAATGAGATGATTAAAACAACAAGGACCCAATTAGGAGCTTTAAAAAAAGACGTAAATACTCTGGACTAAACAAGAATCTTCATCTTATCGTGTTTACCAACACCTCTGCAGTCAAACCCCACCTAATGTGTTTTCAATCATATGGGCTCCATCCTAGTTTGTGCTTTCATCTCCAGTAACAGTATCAGGAAGCTGTTCGTTCAACAAGTTCAGCTCAACCATAGATGCCCCCAAAAAATAAATAAATAATGAAAAGGACAAAAGCGTTGTTGTGTCTCAGTTTCACTATATTATTCTGTGTCTTATGTAAAGTCTTCACCATGAGTCCAGTCCTGATCAAAATAAAAATCACCAACATTGAGATCAACAAATGAACATTAAATCTCAAAATACACTTGACTGTGTAAAATGTGTTTTTCCTCAGATTGTTTAATTCCTCCAAATTCAGTGTAAATAGTGTTTTGGATACTGGTAGACTACATTCCTAGTATGTGAGCATGATGATGAGCATGCGCACTTAGACTGTTGTGGGACGTGGCTGAGGTAAGACGTGCAGTGTTTCTTAAACTGGTTCTTAGTTTGTTGTAACTAGAAATAACAAAACTAGGAATTGTGCAGGATCAATTTTACATAGTTTGTGTTGTTATTCTTTTTATTAGCTGGTCTAAACGAGCTAATCCACCATTTTTGCACCATTTTTCATGGATGTTTATGTTAACTTTTCTTTCTTTGTGCATTTTTCAATTGTTAGGGGGAGACATGAAGGGAAGTTTGGGAATGCAGTGTAAATTTTGTTTTCTGTTCATCAGGTACGGTGTTGTTTTCTCATTTTATTGTGTTATTTTACGTGCTGTAGAGGACGTGCCCCGTCATCAATCAGACTGCTGTGGCTAAGGCAGAAACATAAAGGAAAATTTGGGACAGCACTGTTTAATATTTGTTTTCTATTAACCAGATTAAAAGCAAGTGACTCAACGTCCGAGCGTGATCTTTATTCACTGGAGCACACAGCCAGAGCAACAAAGTTAAACCAGTTACAAGTTCATGCACTCTCTCTTAGCGGTGACATAAATACAAACTTCTGTGTGAGACGTTTGCTTTTAGAATCCACGCTAACCTGGCTTGCGAACTGTCTAGTGGAGCAGTGATCAAATGCCTCCTGCTGTCCCGGTTAAACACCAAGGCTTTGCCACTTGCGAGCACCCCGCAGCCGAAGCTGACCTCAGCCCCTCGAAGTGAGGAGAAGCTGTGGTAGGAGGAGAGGCGGGGGCTGGAGAAACCCTCGGACAGGAACGCCGGGAAAGTCTGGGATGCCAGCTCGCAAGCTGGACCGCTGAAACCCGGATCACATCTGTTTGATAGAGAGGAGGAGAAATAATGAAAATCCATTAATACATCATAAGGATATCACAGTTTGATATATTCTGCTAGAATGCTATAAGGCACTGCCTTGCAGGAACGTGTCAAACTGGATTTATTTGCTGTAATAATGAGAGATTCTCACTTGCAGCCTGTTCGGGAACAATGTCCTCTCCCAGAACAGAAACGAAGACACGCTGGCCCGACATAAACTAAGAGGAAACCATGACAGATGAAACTTCAGACAGACTCTAAAGAAAGCTTGAGATGCAGGTTTTTCTTTCAAACTTTGCTCTTTTTATCCTGATAGTTCATACCGTTGTCTATGGCCCACATGTTTCCAGCTCCAGTGCCAGACTGCTTCCAGCGAAAGCAGGTGGTCTCTGTCAGAGCAGCGTTGGGTAAAGGAATGGAGATTCTGGTCCAACTGAGGCGACATTTTAGAGAATTATGTTTCAAGAGTAAGGCGGGTTTGCAAAGAGAAACAAAAACCAGAATCATGCAGGTTGCTCATACCCGCTGTAGTTGTCAGAGGAGTAGATGGTACTGTGTGGTAGATGCGGCCCGGTGCAGAGCTCTGGCAGGCACTCTGTGTGGAGCAGGAACCAGGAGCGGCCAAGGTTGGTGGAGAACTCCAGGCTTACGCTGGTGGAAGAAAAGAGGCGATGTTCCATCACATTTTATCAGTTTAAACTTTGAAAAAGCACAATAATGCATTTGTTTCAAACTATGAATTGTTCTGCAAAATAACCGCAGCTGCAAAAGCCAGGAATATGAGATGAAAATAAGTATGGCTCACACCTGTTGGCTGGCTGGTAGGAACCACAGCCAAGATTGATGGAGAACTGGGCAACGTGTGTGAGGGTGCCAGGCAGCAGAGGGAGCAGCTGCATGAAGTCCACAGCCCACACATGACGGTTAGCGCCACCGTGGGAGCGCTGCTCCAGACAGAACTGAGTGACGGGTGTTTGGAGCTCCGATGGCAGGGCCACCGATACCACAGCAGGAACCTAAGAGACACAACAAGGATCTCACTGTCTCTATAAATTCAGTAAAACTAATCTGCCTAATTTGTTTAATTAGATGATGAAACTACTGTCTTAATTTAGAGCATTTCTGCACAGGAATTCATAACTGAACAGATGCAGTTTCACCTTACAGGTCTAAAGCGTGCTGTACATCATCTCACCCTGTAAGAGGAGTAAGGAAGAGTGTCCAGCACCACGCGCTCCCTCCTGCCTTCCGACCTCCCAAACAGTATCACATCATTCTCATGTGACTCTCCTGGATCGCAGTCACCTCCGCCTGCACAAACGGCCAAGATATGCAGACATTCTTACAGAAAATGCAAGAAACGTAAAGTTGTTTTAAGTCGTAGGTAATATACCCATAGTGAAGTGGAAGCGCAGGTTTCCATAGGTCGTGGTGTCGATGTAGGGAGTGCACACTCTCCTCCGCCCCTCTTTTTCAAACACTAATGCTGCACCTGATTCAATCTCCCCACACTTGATGCCATAGGCGGCTCCTTCTATGTCCCAACTGTGCGAAGAAAAACAGACATTTTGATCAGAAATGACACATTTTTCTAAATGTAAAAAAATCTCACCCATTGTGCATGATTTTTAGATCTTCTAGAAATTGCACTGGATTATGAATGTCACATGCATAATATTTAAGCCATAATAATTAAAAATTTGATTGGTCAGCTTTCATAAATCTAGTAATTGCTTGCAGGCGACCACATGATCAGTGTATAAATGTAAAAAAAAGATTGATTTGTAATTCTAACCAACAAAAATAATCAGCACTTACACATAGTTATTAAAAAATGACATATTTGACAAAAAAGGCAGGATGCAGACTTGTGTCACTATTAAACTTTTATCAATGAAACTCAATTTTTTCAAATGCAGCTAACAAAGAAAACAGCCTATAAGGAATAATGTTAGGAAGAAAAAAAATAATTTAGACCTAGCACCAAAAAAAACAATCCAGAAATTAAAAATAAATCACACAGTGCCCATCAGAAAAAAGATAAAGGCTGTATTTTTCATTAAAAAAAGGTTTGGTTATCTTTTTTAAATATATGAAATGTTACTATTCAAAATTTAAAATAATATTTTTCTTTGGCATGAGTTTTGATTTGATGAGCAACCAAGATGCCAGGATTGTGGCATGAATCACCTGGACAGTAAACACAGGACGAACACGTGCAGACACATATTTCTGCACAGCAGACACAGGATTCTCATTAGTCGTGACAGAAGTTAGCCCAGTGTGTCAGCCCTCTCCTGAGAACCAACTTTCTTTCTGTATGTCTTTCTTTCCCCTTCCCACTGTTGCTTCCTGTTTTCTGTGTCACAGCCAGTGTTGAGTTAAATGACACTTACTGAAGTGCAGCATTGCCACCGAAACTCATCCAAGTGTCAGTCCGTGAAGCCCGATGGGTGAGTGCTAGCATGCAGAGCAACATGTTGGCATGCAACAGGGAGGTGTGAGGGCTTGTGGTTCTGCTGAAACTCATGCAGTGCAGTTCAGAGTATTTCAATTTAATCCATAAGCACATTAACCAACCTGAAACCTGGTCATTTTTTAACACCTTTCTGTCATTATCTTTCCATATCCTGAAGTACACACAACGTCTTTGCTTTTTACTGACCTGTGTGTAATTGTGTGTGTTTGTGTGTTGTCTGAACAGATGGACCTCCATCTTGGAAGCAGTCAGAGGTATGGCAATCACCTGCGTCACAACTAATACCTGACTTATACATCAGCCAATGTTTCTTTATGCTTCAGATGTCAAAGCGATGATGCTTACTAGGAAAATCTGCCATGTATCATTAAAAAATATACTTTTTAGTATGTCTTTTACAACAAAAGTTCAAAACTTCCACCCATCTTCAATCCTGTGCAGTCGTGAGGATTGCTGGAGCCTATTCCAGCTACTCTAGGGTCAAGGTGAGGTACATTAGTTCACACAGGGCTGCACAAAGACATTCACTTCTGAGAGATAATATAGAACAGGGGTCCCCAACCCTTTTGAAACTGAGGGCTACTTCCTGAGTACTGAGTCATACGAAGGGCTACCAGTTTGAAATAACAAATTTGCTTAGTTTGCCTTTTGTTATACATTATTAATTATGAATAATGATACTCTCTATGCGAAGACACTGATTTCTCACCATAATTATCAACAATGACAACAAGCTAGGAGACAGATATTAATATTTAGCAGTTTATTAATCTCAGTAAATGTTAAATTTTTAGATGATCACTTACATTTTATGGGAAAAATTTCCAATGTTCACTATTTTGTACCATGTTTATCAATTATGTAATTTTAAAGAAAAATCAACGTACAGTTTTTCACATTTTAACTAATCATCAAATCTGCAGCATTTTTAACAAAATGATATGTCTTTAAACTAGAGTAGGTCAGAGGTCACCTAAACTTATCGAAAGCTCATGTATTATTACTATATTTTTAAGACGTTTGAATTTTTAAATCTATGTAAATGCAAGTGTAATAAAAAAATAGCAACAGAATAAAATTGAATTTTAGACGCAGCTCACTAGTGAGTTGTACTACTTTAAGAAGAGATCTGCGGGCAACTTGAGTGGTGCTTGGGGGCACAGTGACCCCTGATTTAGAACACTACAAACCTATGAAGTTTTGGATCAAGTGAGGGAACTTGAATACCTGTAGAACACCCACCTATCCACAAGGAGGACATGCACATTTCAGATTAAGATGCTCTTGCCATTCTATAAACCTGTATTTTTTTCTGCATGGTAATTTCTCACAAGTACTGATCATGTTTCAGTTTTAAAGGTTTTGGTAAAGTTGTTATTCTCTGGTTAAATCAAATTTGAATCAATTCTGTAGAAAAAAAATGCAGTTAACCATCACTTACTTTGAAGGGGGGCTCTCGAAATCTTCCTCCCAGTAGCTTCTTCCCTCTTCTCGGTGAAGATCGATGTCCCTGGTGGTGGCAAAGCTGTGACCGGCACCTTCACCACCATGGAAGTACAGAGCGTTGCCCTCTGACTGGCAGGCATGCTGGCAGAGAAAATTGGAATGTTCCTTGTCTTTTTTTTATTGATTACGACATACATGACACTTATTAGAATTTAAACTATGCCTTTCTCCTCTTGAATGGAAACCAACTCATGCTGAAAATTTGTTGAGGATAGGACAAACCATATTTTCATACCTTTTTTATTATAGGTGGTAAAGTATTTAGTTTTATCCAACAAATGTTATGGAGCATGCTTTCTTCTTTTCTTATTAGCTCTTTATTTAAGAAGGCTAGATTTGATAGTTTTAGACAAAACACACAATGAGAAGTATGTACCTTCACAGTTGCTCCTGGGAAAAAGAGCCAGTTCCCGGTGTCTGGAGGATCTAAGTTGTCCTCCATCAAGGGGACTCTGTGAGCAGCGTTGACCAGCAGCACATTGTCCAGCCCCCAGCATGACTCGTAGCCTTCAGGTCCGTGGGGGGCTTCCTGAGACCATCGGAGGCGAACGGAATCTGCTTTCGAGGGCTCAGGGAGGGTAAGGAGGTGAACAACAGTGCTGCTGTTGGTAGGAGCTCTGAAAGAAAGGGGACAAGGATTTTGGTAAATGTGACTTCCTGTTGTAAATAATAGTATAAATAATAGTTCTAAAAAATGAGTGGATCAAAAAACTCCAATAGGAGAGAAACAACATATCAAGAGGGGGAGGTGAGACTGAAGCAAAAGGTTAAGACCTGATCTGCCCCAGTGTGATCCAGTCATCTGAGGTGTTGGTGTTACTGATCAGACTGTATGACACAGTGATGCTGGGGTCTGAGTAACTGAAGCGGCAGGAGCCTGAGCCTGAAAATACAGAAACACAAATAGTCATTTGTTAACCACAGAACAATCTTTTTTTTTATTTTAGATAAACAGTCAAACTTCAATCAGAATGGAGAAATACTGTTGAGTACACTCGGAGGAGAAGCCAGACACAATAAGGTGGCTTCTTCCAACACTACTCCCACTCTGCCACCTGCATCCAAGTGGAAAATTAATTGCCATTGGTGTCATCATGCAGATTCTTGATGAGCATTTCAGTGATATTGGGAATATAGCTCAGACGATCATGTGGTGAAGCTGAAAGAATATCTATATATTATATCACATGAAGTCAAGAGGTGAGAGGGTAGGTTGCTGGGTAAAACATGCTCTTTAAGTGAAGAAAAGTCACTGAACAATGCTGTTCATTTTGGGTAAGAACAGGACAACTAAACAAAGCATAAGGAAATAAAAAAAAAATGCACTTTTATCTGTGGTACATCAAATGGTGTGATACAATTTATTGTTAAAGTTTGGTAGTTTGATGGAAACAAATATTTTAATTAAATAAAAGATATAGATAGCAAAGTTACTTGATTAAAGCTTTTATTGGATTTTTAGATTTCTTTTAAAACATGAAAAAAATGTTGTATCTACTTAAACGTATCCCTGTTACTCTCCACTGATATTGCTCGGTGGTTTTGCTGCACTGAAAATATTAAGTTGGGGTTACGGGGCTGTAAGCTAGCAGGAGAGTGTGTAAACAGAGAACAGAGAGGAAAGTGGGCGGGGTTTCTTTGCACTATAACTCACCACCCATAACTCACAACAAATTTCCAATAAACTACTGTCACTCTGCATAAATATGGCTTTTTGGCTTTGGCTAAAAATGTCGTAATCATGCCTAAAAGACTTTTAAAACAGATGAAAAGATGGTCGGAGTGGGTCTTTAAAGTGTAACCAAACCCTAAATCAACTTTTTCGGCTGTTGATCTCTATAAAAGGAGCTTTAAAAGTGCTAGCAGTAGTTTACTGCCAAATTTTTGACAAATTAAAATAAACTTGTTTAATTCTTGAAAATAAAGCCAAAAACTGTCTGTGTGCTGCCCCCTACAGGTTGAAGCGGGGTATTACACTTGAATTTCGTGATTGGTCAAGCCATCTAAGTCCCATGTCATGATCTGCAGCTCCAGTAAAGGTAACAGTCCTGTTCTCCAGCCCCACCCCTCTGACTGGATTTTCAAATTTTGGCTGAGGGTGGAGTCACCCTCCAACTTCCCTGTTAAAATTACTGCTCCTTTGCAACAGATAAGTTGGCCCAAGTACACCTAAGAGCAAATAAAAAAATAAATAAATAAAAAAGGTCAGGGGTTGGTTGAGGTTTCCATGTGCAAGCTGGGAGATCTATAATGTTGCATTTGGGGTTTAAGAAAATCCTTTTCTTTTTGTGGAACTTCTAAGCCCACCGAGTCAGATACAGTCTTATTATTTGTATCTGTTAAAGAGACAGCAGGAACATGGCAGCTGTCAGTACCCTGCTGCATCCCGACAGGCCTCAACATCCAGACTTTTCCCAGAATTTGTTGGGGGGGGTGGCTGAAGACGAGTGACAGCAGCAGAAGTGACTGTCAAACGCCCGTCGTTGGCTATGGCTGGTTTCTGCAGCTCCATACTCGCGTTTGTGTAATCACCTGAGTGAAGATGTGCTGTTCTGTGAGTGCTGTGGGACCAGGTTGGGTCAAAGGCTGCTAATGGTGGAGGATGGTAGCGCTATAGACACGCTCCCGTTACACTGCGTCTAGTCCACCCCCACTGAATATAGTGTCCATTAACCTGATGACACTACAGACTATTACTAAACTGAACGGCTCTACACAAAGCTCTACACAAAACTCTTGCTAATGATCTTCAAACTAGACCGCAGTGCAAGACAAAAGAGTGGGGGGTTCCTCTGCAGTATGTAAACTCTTGCTTTTTCCAACTGCTGTCCCATGAGAATTAAAAACATGACCTCCAAAAACCCCACTGTGGCCTTTTGCAGTTTTTGCAGGAATACTTTTTGTAATTACGGCACAAAACAGCAATAGAGGGTAAATATCACATTAAAACGTAGAAAATATAAAGTCAAATGATATTAAATAAGAAGATGTGTGTATATTTGTTTCTAGTAATGTCTTGTCTTTTGAAAAGCCTGTAGAGAATTTAAACTTACCCAAAGCGAACTGCAGGACCGAGGCTGTGCTGGTGTTGAGTGCTACAGTGGTCTGGGGATGAAACACAAGACAGAGGAAGTTATCTGCAGTTCCTGGAGTTTACGGTCTGAAACAAGACACATTTTCAAACCTATAAAAAAAAAAAAAAAAAAAAGGTTTTCCTTGACAGCATCAATCAAGCATGAGCCTTTCTCACAAAACACGAGCTACAAGAAAAAAAAAGTTTTTTTTTTTTTTTTTTTTTTTATGTAAAGCATTCAAATGTAAGACTAATTAAAAATTAAAGCCATAAATGGCATTGTATGGCCCGCGTGGGCTACCCATCCTCGCCCTGGCTGCCCGCCTTCTCTGCCCACCATTGACCCGACTTCATTTGCTAAGAACTTGCTTCACACCCCCATCCTCATGGCCTACACAGAAGTATCACTGACCCCCCCTACCAAAAGCTTCTGTCAACATAGTCAGAGCTGCATGTGACAAATTAATGTAAAAAACTTTTTTTTTTCTGAAATAGCTGCTTTTCTCTAGTTTTTCTCTCCATAGCAACCATGATTTAGTCAGAGATACCGAACAGATCGATGCGAGTTTTAGAAGAATTGGCAAAAGTAAACATTTGGGTTTCCTTGGCAACGGAGGTTTTTGGCTAACCAGGCCCACATTCCTTATATGTTCATGTCCTGTTATTTTGTTTTTTCTGGCATTCATTTTTCACAATTACGTTATTGTTTTAAAAACTATTAAGCAGGGGCGGAGCTTTTTTTTTTCGGCTTTTGCCAGCTTTACAAACCACCCCTCTATATAAAATGTTCTAGCTGTCATTTAGCCACACAGATGGACAGTTAAATCAAAGAATAAATGGATAAGGGAGAACTGGATACATACTCTAACATGACTCCAACTCAAAATCGACACTTTGAAAGGAACAAAAAATAATATTTGAAAAAAAAACATTTAATTGACATAGTGAGACAGAAAAAGGTGAAACCACATAAAGTATTCACTCGCATAACGCTCCTTCTTGTCTCTACTCTATTTCTTTTGTTGCATTTGAAAAGCTGCCAGGGAACAACATCAAACACTTGGCAGAATGAAAGAAGAATAAAAGCCTGACCAAAGACGTAAACTGAATCATAAATAGTCGGACGGGTTAGAAAGAGGACAAGTCACCGTGAAAGTGCGAGCATGACTGTGCATGAATCCTCTCTTGTACCTCTCCGTTGTCACGATGACATTTTTTAGATGTGCACGCTCATTGCTGTTGTCACTTTAAATTTAACATGATTCATGCCTTTCATGATCATCTTTGCTCTGCTGCAGCATCAGAAAATGATGAATAAAGACCGCAGATTTATGAAGGTCAAACTATTTCAGCATTCAAGCAAATCAGATAACTGCCAGACAAATGAAAGACAGAGCGGCAAAGTGCTGGTAATCTTTTTGTCTGAAAGGATAAAGACCAGAAGAAGCACCGGTAAAGGAGGAGTTCTCCACATCTCCTTGTATTAAAAGAAATACAAACATATGAAATTTAAAGACATAGAAGTAAGTTTGAGAGTGTGAATTTCAAATACAAGAAGATGGAAGAGGATTACAAGAGAAACAGATTAGCTGAGCACTGGCCTCTAAAGGCTTGACATTTTCTGCCAAAGCTCACTAGAGAGCAACTTCTCAGTCATAAACGTCTCACTACTATATTACAAACAGAAGAGATTTGGTTGATTTAAAAATATAAGTAGAGTATGTATGCCACAAGGGGTAAATAGTTTCTCTGTGCTTGTGTCAGGAAGGGAATCCAGCATAAATATGCCAATGGATCCCAGATAGATTTCAATTCAAAGGGTTCACAGATGAAAAAAAATCAGTAAATGAAACTAATTCATCAATCACATTCAAAAAGCTTATGAATTACTACAAAAACACAACTAATGACTGGTATTAAAATTTGTACTGGTATTGAAAAATCAAAAAAGAACATATATTTTCTAATTTGTTTATATTTTTAACTATGTTTTTGATGTTTGCATCCAATAAGTTGCCGTCAGGAATAATGTGTACATAGTTGTAGATGTACCTTTTACTCTGTTGTTGAATGTATGCATGCTACAGGGGCAGAAAACATTGATTTAATGTCTGTTTTATGCTGGAAATAAAAAAAAAAATAAGTTGAACGACACTTTGCAGTGAAGTGAAAGGACACAATGTATAGAGTCTTTAAAATAAACATCAATATGACAGCAAATTTTTATTTTTGATTTTTTTTTAACAATATCCAAACCTCTTCTTGTCCTCCACTCAGCATCTTATTGTTACTTTTTTAAAATTATATACTAATGTTTAGAAGCTGAAGTGACTCACATTTGTTTGGAGTTGGGGTTAAAAGTCTTGTCCAATGCCATAATGACTATAAAAATAACAAGCTAAATAAACCGTCATCCCACCTTTTTTCTAAAAAATCCATATTTTGTTATCCATCTTTCTTAGGAATCCTACCTTAGTGTTCTAACCAACTCCACACGTCTTTTTTTGCATTAAATGTCTGGAGTGAGGGATGGCACCTTTAAGAAGATTTCTTGGAATTGACTGATGTCTAGAATTATGTGTAACTACAAAACCAGTCCTTCTGTCCTCAGTACTTGGGCTGTGATTCCTTCCAACACTTAAAGTGGTGGAGGACAAATTTGGCGAGTGTCAGCAGGGCCAAAGCCAGTGCCAGGAGTCACGCCAGACCACAAGAGTAAAAGTTTCTACCTCAGTTTCAGCCAAGGTCTGAGTGTGGGAGGGCAGAGATTAGTTCTCCTCCTCCAATCTGTGTCTACTCCAGAGGGGCTTTGCATGTCATCATTCGTTCTGCTGATGACCCCCATGGGGTTCTGCCATTGTCTGCCGTGCTGCCAACCTGGTTGGCTGAAATTATCTGTCAAAGCAGCTGCTTGACAGACTCTGAGAGGACTCCTGTTTGTCCAGGCTCCCATTTAAACTGCTCTGCTGGTCCACATAGTTTTCAGGGAACTTGAAAACCTAAACCTTACATGAAATGGTGGTCACAGGATATATCATTTCATGAAGTGGGTGGTATTTACCAGCTGTCTCTCTCCGAAGGGCTCACAGAAAGTGAGCGCTCTGCCGTGCATTAGCACGCCACACTGCTCTCCAACCTCACAGTTGCTGCACTCAGACCTGCCAGGAGAGCAGAGGAGTGGGACCCAGTTTCAGTCAGAACACAGGTATTCCTGCGAGGATGTAACCGTGGTGGAGCACCTACCATATGCTGGGGTCCAGCTCTGCTTGGAGGTTGGAGTCAAAGTCATCCCGAAGCACAACATGTTTACCATGAAGTTCCACTACACACATAGCATGACAGAAAAGACATCATGATTCATGTCATTGGCACGTGAAACACATAAAATCATGCGGACCTACCAAGATTAGGTCTCAGTGGGGATTCAGTTGGAGCTGAAAATAAAAGCATAAAATTAGAAGAATACAAGTAAAACTTTCTGTCTGTCTGGGGATGGATTACAATTAATAAAAAGCTGGAAAAGTTCAAAGAGCTATATGGTTACATATTTAACAATTTCATTCATTATCGAACAGTTTTACTTGGAAAACTTTATTGTATTAACCAGTAAAGTCTACAAAAGTTGAACAAACTTTCTCCATGTCCTGACTGGACACGGTTGAAGTCCACTGATGTAAATTCCTCTCAGTAATGAAAGGTTAGACGTCTTTAATTAATAGTTCAATGGCAATTAAATATCATTCCCCCAAGAGGCTTCTGTGTGCTGTAATCTGTAGCAGCCGTCTTACAAACACTCTCAATCATCAGTCTTTCCCAGGAGGAAAATGAAGACGCAGGTGAGACACGAATAAAGTGAATGTTCGACAAACTTTTCTCAGCTCAACGGTTCAATGCACATCGAGGAATAGAGTCAACATTTTAACTGTTAAACTCAGAGGTCTGCAACCTTTAATGCTAAAAACAGCCTCTCCTCTATGTTTAGAAAAACACACTTTATTTATGTTTTTCGTGGCCATTAATCCATTCATTTGTAAAATGTAACTTTGAATTATAACAGCTTATTTTTTTATATTAACTAATTTCAAATTATTTTACTTTTGACAGCAGCTCATTCAAGTTCTTTTCAAAATAAAGTACACCCTGTGTTAAATAAAATTGTCTTGCTTGGTTAAAAATATATTTTTATCAATATATTTATGCCGTATTTGTATCAATTATGGCCTATTGATACAATGCAAAGATATAATATATATTAAAAAATATAATGTATATATAATATATAATACTTAATCAACATAAAAAATATACAAACAACAGTAAACCCCTCTTAAATATAATTTAAATCTCCTCTTTCAGTTATCTGACATGATAAAAACATAAACTAATCTCAAATAAAAAAAAAAAAAAAAGTACAATCATTTGCATTTGAGGATTTAAAGGGTCACATGTTGTCTTGGAGCTCCAAGTTGGTTTAACTAAAACATTGCAGGAGTTGGATGAAGTTGGAGTAGATGAATGAAAAATAACATAATAATGTCGTGAATGAAACCAATAACTAACCGAAAAACACACACAATATAAAAGTTTCTTAGAAGTTGTTGCAGCTTGTATATTTTTTCCTTTACAAATACTCATGGTAGCTTCTGTGACCTTTCATGCTTCTGTGATCACCTTTTTCCATTCACGAGGTTTTAGAATATAAACTCTGAAGACGGGTAATCTGTCCCCGTGTTCCTAATCCAGGATGAGATAGCAAAAGTATAACTCTGGCTCATTTTAGACTGCCTTTTAAACATTTGGGAGAGCTAAAAGCTTAACCTAAAGCTTCTTATAAACAAAAGACTTTTAATCAAGAAAAGATGGATTATTTTAAAAGGTTTTCTCCATCAGATACTTTGTGTTAAGCTTCAGTTTGGTTGGAAACCCTCAGTTCTCCACAAACTAAAGTTGCATACTGACTGTAAAGGTTTTGATGGCTGCCACTGTTGCCATGGCCCGTGAAGATCAGCTCTGGCTTGGTGGTGGAGCCCATTAAAAGCAGATCAAAGAGCCTTCTCTCTCCATCACCATCAGCTTTCCCCCTTCCTCTAATCCTCTGCTGCTTGCTGATTCAGAATATGTTTAGAGCAGCTCTCTATCTCTCATGTTTCATGCTCATAATTAACATTATCACTTAGTTTTTAATAAATAGAATCATAAAAAAATGTCAACACAGAGCTCACTCAGAATGCTAATCCAACATATTCAAATGAAAGTCAGTTTTTGGATTATCCACCCTCACAAACTCCAGCAGAGTCATGAATTCTTAGTTTGCTGATAACTCTTCTCTCTGTGGTCTTCTCTGGCTTTAAAAAAATGCCATTAGACTGGAGAAAGGCCCACTTTTATTCTTCCTTTCTTTTAAATGTAATCTCTTTCCAAAAAGGCCTCATTTGCAGTCGTCTTTCTCAACGCTTGATCACATTCTCTACTTTGGTCTTCTTCGCCTCCCCCTGCCTCACCCTCTGTGCATCAAGAGCAGACGGAGGCGCTAGTTTCACTTGGATTAATCCCCTCTCACTTACTTAAAGACTTCAATTACTGCCTCGTCTATTAGCAGCTCATCTCTACTAATGCCTGTATCTTCCTGGCCAGGGCTTAAACACACAAGCATGGCTGTGTGTGTGTATGTGCAGTTTTCCCTTGAAAACCTGGCCAATTCCAACACACTTGTGTGTCATAAAATAAACAAATATGTGGAAAAAGCTTGGGTAAACTACACCAGGCCTCAATCGGATGGAAGCAGGACTGGCAAATGACTGTAAACTCAAACATTTGGGCACAAAAGAGAACAGGGCAGAAGTCATTCAGAATCTTCTCCCCGTCTTCCAGCTCTAATCTCCTCACTGTCCTCTTTTCACCGCACCCTCTTTTCAACTATCCCTTGTTCTCCACTTGTCTGCCACTTTTCCCTCCGTCTGACTCACATCCTCAATGAAGAGAACTGCATTTGAAGTCAAGTTGCTCTTGTCTAACTGGTGGTTGCAATTACTGGCTCTCCAGGGCGCAGGATGCTGTTGTTTTTCATCTACTCTGACTTAAAAGAGATGGTTCTCCGAGGTCAGACTGGAAGCACTCCCCCCCCTCCTGGCAAAAAACAACGCCTTTGTGCTAACTCTAATAGGTATTATTACAATAATCACGGGTAAGTGAAAGCCAGAAAGACATAGACTTGTTGGTATTTTTCAATTTCCATGCTATTTGCCTGAGATGCTTTTGGAAAAAAGTCAGACTTTAAGCAAAATCAAACATTTCAGTAAGCTATAAAACATAAAGACCCACTCCAATCATGTTTAGATTTATCGTAAAAGCGTTTCCAGTAGTTTTTTAATCACGATGATACCGTTTTTAGCCAAAATCTAACAAACTTGCATCGTTTTCTAGGACATAGTTTCTGCAGGAAAATTTCCCACCTATGAGATGTAGGTGGGACTGTTCGTGTAGAGCAATGATTATATCAATGAACTTTTTAACCCCTCCCCTCTCGTGTTCCAAATAAGAAGTATTTGCTGGGTGCAAGAAGGCCAAAGTCCCATAGACTTCTATTGAGAAATAGGCAGTTATTTCTCAGCCATTTTATTTGACAGAATAAGCATTTTGTCTGTGATACATTCTTCTTAGGATATTCTTTCTAATCCTACTTTTTTTAAAATATATTTTTTCTTTAGGGCTGCACGGTGGCGCAAGTGGTTAGCGCTCTTGCCTCACAGCGAGAAGGCCCCGGTTTCGACTCCCGGCTGGGACCTTTCTGTGTGGAGTTTGCATGTTCTCCCCGTGCATGCGTGGGTTTTCACCGGGGACTCCGGCTTCCTCCTACCATCCAAAAACATGCTTCATAGGTTCATTGGTGACTCTAAATTGCCCCTAGGTGTGAATGTGAGAGTGGATGTGTGTGTGATTGAGGCCCTGCGACAGACTGGCGACCTGTCCAGGGTGTACCCCGCCTTCGCCCATCAGTAGCCGGGATAGGCTCCGGCACCCCCGCGACCCCGAAAGGGAAGAAGCGGTCAAGAAAATGGATGGATGGATGGATTTTTTCTTTAACATCAGTTATTAGAGTAATAAACTGACCAATCAGATGCCTCAGTAAAAGCATGTGGTGCCCACTGGCCCCGCCTACAACGTTTGACTTGACAGATTCTCCTGAACTCGCTTTCGATGGGAGTGGTTTGGACTTTAAACAATCCGGATGGAGAAAACTTATGATTGGTGACAGTAGCTCCTCTAAAAATTTGACTTAGACCGACTAGGACTAACCACTGTCAACGGGTGGCAATCGGTTATATGGCGGTAGACGAATCAGGAAGTGATGACGAAGGCTCTGGACGGATTTTGTGAGGTACGGCATTCCCTATGGGTGACGTTCTTTTAAACGGTTTATCGTGTGGAGTAAGCCCACCTCCTTCCCATCATACATCTGTTTACACACTGTACCGCCAGCTTATGGTCCCTCCCACCCCTTACCCGTAAAATAAACATGGCGAGCAATACTGGAGCTATCCAGCCAAATAGTTTTGAGCCGGATGCCAGCTCAGACGAGAAAAATGAAGACTTTAATGGATCTAGTTGTCTTCAAGTGGATGCATCAGAATGGGCGGGGCAAGGAGCCTGTGGCCCTCCCAGTGTATTTTTTTTTCAATATGCTTCTAATTCCCAATAATTTGAATAAGAAACACGCAAAAATGCAAATTTAAGCTAAGTTTTCTTTATTTATGTCATCCATCATCCATCCATCCATTTTCCTGGCCGCTTATTCCCTTTCGGGGTTGCGGGGTGCCGGAGCCTATCCCGGCTACTGATGGGCGAAGGCGGGGTACACCCTGGACAGGTCGCCAGTCTGTCGCAGGTCATCCATCATCATGTGTAAAATTCCATAAAAACATGTTAAAAACACAATTTTCATTGGAGTGGGTGTTTAAAAGCATAAAACTACTGGGAAACAGGGATTAAAAGAATGAAAAAGACTGCTGCAGATCATGAGAACTCAAGTTGGGAAGACACGAGGACAAGTCAAGATTTCTTGCTCGC
>NC_050517.1:15600598-15606442 GCF_002922805.2 Oryzias melastigma
CCATCCCTTCTCCGCAGTGCTGTGATCAGGCATCCCTCAGGGAGCGATGGCCTCCTTGAGTTATATGCCCCTTTAATAATCCATCTAGGGTACACTACACTTGGCCAGGCCCATAAAGGCCTGATTTATCCTCCCGCTGGAAATGAGAGGACCTGAGATGCTGGGGCCCGAATAAGGGAGCGCTGGCCCGGCTGTCAGCAGATAGAGCTGATGGACCGTCTACAGCGCCATTCAACACTCCCAACGACTTTAGCCTTTAGCACCCTCTCCTGACCTGCCAATGTCTTCAATCATCCTCTGTGCTCTCCTCATCTTGGCTTATGGTCTTTTTATGCTGTATCAATACAGACAAGATTCACTTTTTTAAAAACCGTTGAGCTCATTTGTATTTTTGTGCTATCGTAGTAAGAGTTTCTTTAAGAGTTTTATCTGACAAGCATTCCTGACATTTTTGTTTTTCACACTCCTGGTATTTTTACCTTTATGGCTGTGTAAAAACAAAACGTTGACTTGAAGTGCAGCTTGTTGGGGGTGTGGATCATGACAAACTGAAGAGGATTTTAGAAGTAGAAGGTTGAAAAAGTGTGCTGGCACAGCAGAAAGAAGTTGTGAAGAAATAGAGGGGAGGAATGCATTGAGGCCGTTACATTTACAGCCCCACTTGTCTATTTGAGGCCCTTTAGGGGGAGTTGTGTGTTACTGAAACGGTAAGTGTTGCATCTTTAAGTTTCTGTGAGTTTGATTTTTCCTCCAATCTTGCATGAATTTATTTGAATAATCTGGGTTGATCTTTATCTGTGCGTCACTTAAGTCATGCATTTATGTCCTTCCTCAATCTTTCTGCTTAATCTATGCATTTCTTCTTCATTCACGCTGATCACCCTCAGCTTCTCTGTCTCAATCCTTCTTTTCTCTTCTCCTTCATCTCCTGCATGGATCATAACCCAGCTTTAGATAGCTTTCTTTTCCTCAGCTCTTCAAAGCTCCAGTCTTAAGCATATGAACTTCTGACGTTGAACTGGCTTCCATATCTACTACTTCACTTTGAATGCTAATACCTAGATTAGAAAAACCTTTGCTGAAAATAGCCTAAACCGCTTCATGCTCGTGAGCGGATAACTTCCGAAAAGGTAAATGACTGACTTGAAGAGAGAAGGAAAGGTCAGCAGGTCAGTGCCTCACTAAACTTGTAACCCATCCTTGGAATAGAAACTAGGGTGTAAACGTAAAATTTTCTTTAAAAATGTACTTCATATTTTATTGCTACTTCTTTCTGTAGTCAGAATTACTACTCTACAGGCTTTTATTTTGAAATCCTAACGTGTTTAAGCTCTTTTTTTAGATGGAGCTACAAGTAAGCCATTTTTCATGGGTGACGTCACATTCAGTCCAGTTCTCTTATATAGTCAATCTTTGTAACTGATATTTCTAAAACTTTTTTTTTTTGACACAAAAGTACCATCTCATTCACATTTCCTTCACTTCTTTTTTGCTAATGATGAATGTTAATGATGATTTAAAAACTATAATTCAACCATAGTAATTTAATTAATGTAGGAGTTAAAAGCTGCTCATCATCACTATCTCCTCTGTCACATTTACCCTTCCACTCTCCTTCACCATGTAGATGAAGCAGTCATTAACAGCTCCTGTAATTCAATGGAGTATTCCTGACCTACCTGCACTATATATTCATGAAAATATGTCACCAACCGCACTATACTCCGATAGAAACACACAATTAGTATGGTTTTTTTTCTTTTCTTTCTGTCTTTCTTTTTAACTTTTCCTTTCCAACAACTGAGCAAAGAGATAAGAGTTGAAGCCTTCTTGTTTTGGACATAATTTACTATTATATTATCTATTATTACGAGGTGTATATTTGTATAAACCCCTGTTGTAATTTAGGCTAAACTTTAGTTATATTGGTTATATTTGTATTTACCGCCGCATCAGAGGGCCTCATTAATTATACTTTTTTTACTGATAGAACCCAAATTTTGTAGAAAATGTAATACGCCATAGTCATCTTTATGATGACTATAAATTGTTTTAACTCCTTTAATACTCTCATGCTGTCTTATTGCTGCAGTCAAGGTTCAATAAGGGTTTTTTCTTTACTAAAAATGAGTGTATTAATGAAGCTCCTACTTAAATGAAAATTGCGTTTTTTGTTCTTGTTACATTTCTGTGACAAAAAAAAGCACATCTATAAAGAATATTAAGATCAAAATTGCATCCATAGGCATTTTTTTATTAAAAAAAAGTGTGCATTAGGAGCATGCGAAAATATGCTGTTTGAAAATGATTGTTTTTGTTACGTAGAAACTACGCTGGACGTAAAAACAGTTTGCTTGGAAAGCTCCAGTATCGCACAACAGTTTTTACTGCACCGGCTGCTGTGGGGGCTGCAAGTTATCGGTGATGAGAAGGGGGCGGAGTTGCTCTGATCTAATGGTTCCGCCTACAATTCAGAGGTGATTCTAAGGAACTACTGGGACTCTACAGAACCTATGTCCTAGAAAACAGGTTTTTAAATTTTATTTTGACTAAAAACAACATTATCATAAAGAAAAGACCATTGGGAACACTTTAACATCATATCAAAAGATGGTTGGAGTGGGACTAAAAGTTCCAAGTGTTCACTGTGTCTCACTGTGATTGACTTTAGGGGTTTAGCTGAGTGATTATAGTTGGCTGCAGATGTTTCCTGACCCAAAGGGGCAGACAGAACCAGAGTCAGAGGTGGTGAGAGGATGAGCACTCAGGCAAGGAGACAAAGGAGAGAAGAGTTGATGTCTCCTTGTCACTGTTTTTAGGACTGACTGGGCTCTGTGCCTCAACTCTTCTCTTCTCCTCAACTCCAAGTGTCAGGGAGGCAGGAGCTTGAGCTCTCTCTTGGCATGTGTCATCGAGGAGAGTCTCCAATTATCTACTCATGCAGCCTTCAGACACTCACAACCGGGGGAGACCAACATTTCATTTACTTAATGCATAAAACATTTCTAAGAACTAGTTCTGCAATTTTGCTCCCAGAAGATTTCTGCAGCAGCATTTAGACGACTTCTGTACTTTTGGCATTAGAGTCAAATTGTGATCTACAAGGAGGAGCTGCTGATTTGGAAGGCAGTTTCTCTCCTGTAAACAAGCAATTATACACCCTCAGCAAGCAGAGTGCGACTGCACTGTCTGTCAATAGCTACTTAAGGCTGTCGCTGAAAGTGGATGTGAGAACTGTTGGCCAAAAATTGTAAATCTCTGACAGAGAGGGAGAGGGAAGGGGAGGCTAGAAAGCTGAGTTTAGCATAAGCTGAAATTAAGCTGGCAATATAGGACATCCAAATATCTCTAACTCTGACTGCATCATTAGGCAGAAAGAAGGGAGCGCTGTAACTGCTCAGTGGTGAGTGAGCAGCATGTTGACTGCTTTGTGACATCCAAATGACACACAGAGACAGGGGGTGAGATGAGGGTTTCCTTGTGCATGCGTGTGTTTATGTTTGCGTTAATGTGCAGGTATGGATCTATATATACAAAAAAAAGAAAAACCACCAGTGCAGAACACGCACTCATTATGCACGTGTCAGGTCACAGACAGGGAAGAAGAGCATGAGTGTATTACCCACCTCCTTGCTCACAGAGCTGCTGTGCTAGCGCATCCTTAAAAATGATCTGTCCTCTGTGAGTAGCTGTGGCTCTGAGGGAAGCAATGAAAAACACAGAAAAAGAAACATTAAAATATGGCATCAAATTCATGTTCTTTTATCAATATTTTTGATTTGATTAGCCAAAATCGTAACATTTAAAACACACCAAGATTTTTTTAAAAGCATTTTAGAGTTTAGAAAATTTGTATTTTGGTCAAAACATGATTACTTTAAAAATATCTATGTTTTTTTTTAATGAATAATTAGTTGTAATCAGTTCAGTGTTGTTATTTTTAACATTCCTAGAGATTAAACACATTTTGTTTGTTCTTCTACCCAAAAAATAAAAATAAAAATAGTAGCAGCTCATGAATGACAAAAATCGAAGGTAAGGTAAATTTAAAAAAATAAAATAAAGTAAAATTTAAAAAACCTGTAAATAAGAATTAACAATGAACAGACTATGCTTTTTGTAATTGTGCTATTTTACGTATTTTTCCAGCAAATCATAATTTGTATCAAATACAGGGGGACACAATCAGGTCCCAAGTCCAGTTAAATTTAGACGGTCCAGTCAGGAAAGGTACTTAACATAAACCCAAAGCTAAGACCTGGTTTAACAATGAAAACCATCAGTGATGCTGAGCAACAGGGTGCCAGAAGAAGAGAGGAAGGTGTGTTCGTAGGCAGAGAAAAAAGGAAGGACAGGTGTCTGCAGTCTAAATTAGAACAACGGAGGGTGTGGGAATTACTAGAGTGATGTGAAAGCAGGTCGGAACAGGTGGAGGAAGGTTTCAGGTGTGATGTGTGACCAGAGTGTCAGCAAGATTTAAAGGAAAGATGAAGAAGACTGTGGAGAAAGCCGCCATGTTGTTGGTTTAGAGACTCTGAGAAAGTGACAGGAGGCAGAGTTGAGGATGTAGAACTTCACTTTGGGAGAGACAAGGATGCATAGGATCAGGAATTAATACATCAGAAGAACAGCTAAGCCTCATTTCCACTGAGCGGTCCGGTACGATCCGGTATTTTGAGAGGGACCTGGTAGCAGGCAAGATGGCGCCCAAACACAACCTTAAACTCATCATTAGCCGGAAGCAGAAAGGTCACAACTGTAGCCAGAAACTGAATTTGCGTACTGCATCTATAGAAGACCCTTAACCCTAACCCTTACCCTAATCGTAAGGCGGCTCTGGTGTTTTTCTATCTAGGGGAAAAGCGTGACCTTTGTTCGAACTTTCTGGCTAATGATGCTCTGGCACCATCTTGGGGCCATGTTGTTTTCTGAGGCCAGGTATTCTTGGGTATTTTTGAGCGACTCCATTGTAAACTGGACCCATTAAACAGTACCGAACCGTACCTCTTGGGGCCCCATTGGTTGTAGGTCCATAGAAAAGTTGAATGGAACGCTGTAGCCCCCCGTTGTTTGACAGAAAGTGATATCGACACTAGAAACCAACAATATAGCTCTCATTTAAGCTAACGCTTCCAACGTTTGTAAGCATTTGCCAGAACTAACTGGACCGTATCGTACTTCTCCTTATCGTACCGGACCGCTCAGTGGAAACAAGGCTTTAGATGTTTTAGAGATTAATGAAGAAAACCTGATTGAGATGCTTTGGACACATTGAAAGGATGGTATGTCGAGGCTGGTAAAAATGTTTGATGTGCAGAAATGTCTTTAAAACAGACATGAAAGATATTTAGTTAGCTAGTAGTAGTAGCTAGTTGCTGCATACACCTTTAAGATCACATACAGTAGAATAAAATACACATTGAAAGCAAAAGATATATGAAAAGTAGTAACAATAAAATAATTAACCTAATTGCAAACAAACTAAAAGAGAGAATAAAAATTACTTGGACATGGTAGTTGGACACCTTGAATTACCTCTCTCTACGATTTATGTTTTTGGCACTTTTCATACCAAAACAATAAAAGTAGAAAAAAAAATAAAGAAAAATATTGGGTCTGGGTTGAAAAAATCGATTTAAGCTTAATAGATCAATAATCGAATCACAAAAAATATAAATCGATCGACCACACAAAGCTAAAGTCTGCTAGCTTGATGCTAGCGTTCAATAAAATTTCCCATAGAACGGCTAATGCTAACGCTCGGTTGACCAAAAAAACACATTGCTGACTAAATGAACATATTTATTTACTTACAGGCATTAATTTTCGAAACTTCTCAAAGGA
>NC_050517.1:15606463-15606959 GCF_002922805.2 Oryzias melastigma
CGCCATGTTGTTGGTTTAGAGACTCTGAGAAAGTGACAGGAGGCAGAGTTGAGGATGTAGAACTTCACTTTGGGAGAGCGATCGCCACCTAGTGGCCAAACTGAAACGCCCTCCGGGAGATGCAGCACTGTTTACAATGTTAATGATCTGAACATTTTTGATAAAATTTCTCCTTTAGAGAATCTATGTAACACTGTATGATACTAACAGTCTCAGTATTTCACTAATACATTTTACAAAATGTGAACAGTATCAAATTCATATAAATATGTTCAAATTAAATAATAGATTTTTAATGTATTTATAAACAAATGTGTATACATTTGTAAACTTAAAATTGAATTGAATTGAAGAATCGAAAGAATTGGAAAAAATCGAAATCGAATCGATTCAGGCTCTTGTGAAACGAATCGTTTCTGGAAACTATAACCGATACCCAGCCCTAAAAAATATACCATGGAAGAAGGTTTTGGAAAACTGTAGAATTTTTATCTTT
>NC_050517.1:15607357-15612339 GCF_002922805.2 Oryzias melastigma
TTTCTTGACCGCTTTGTCCCTTTCGGGGTCGCGGGGGTGCCGGAGCCTATCCCGGCTACTGAAGGGCAAAGGCGGGGTACACCCTGGATAGGTCGCCAGCCTGTCGCAGGGCCTCAATCACACACACATCCACTCTCACATTCACACCTAGGGGCAATTTAGAGTCACCAATTAACCTGTGAAGCATGTTTTTGGAAGGTGGGAGGAAGCCGGAGTCCCCGGTGAAAACCCACGCATGCACGGGGAGAACATGCAAACTCCACACAGAAAGGTCCCAGCCAGGAGTCGAACCGGGGCCTTCTCGCTGTGAGGCAAGAGCGCTAACCACTGCGCCACCGTGCAGCCCTGAACTGGATCAAATTAATATAAATTTGTTCACATGAAATAATAGATTTTTAATGTATTTATAAATAAATGTGTATAAATTTGTAAACTTAATATTGAATTGAATTGAAGAATCGAAAGAATTGGAAAAAAATCGGAATCAATTCGATTCAGGCTCTTGTGAAATGAATCGTTTCCGGAAATTATAACCAATACTCAGCCCTAAAAAATATACCACGGAAGAAGGTTTTAGAAAACTTTTGATTTTTTCTCTTTAATGATAAAAGTAAACCAGGAAAAAGAATGCTCTGAACACAGTTCAAATATCCAGTTAAAACAGTACAACCTCACTTCCAACATTTCCTCCATAACACATAAAAAATCTGATGAAAACAACTCCAAGACTGAGGTCAACAACATCAAGTAAGACAGCTGTTATGTGTTTCTTCTCAGTGAAAGGCAACAAAGAAGTTTTTCAAAATGACACACAAAAACACTTTTAGAAGTTCTGGAATTTGTATTATCATTATCATATGAGGCTGGAGCAATCTCCTCCCTAAAGACACCCGGACGCACAGCAAGAACAGCTCTTTAAGGACCACTGGTGGGACAGAGACGCCACATTACTGGGCCTTTGCCCCCCCCAAAAAATAGAAACAAGGGCCTGGTGCCCTATTTGGACTAAGTGGAGCTTCAGCAATTTAAAAAGATGAATGATCTTTTGCAATGTGTTCATAAGAACCTGAGTACATTGATGTCTTTGGCAAAGTCTTGTTTTGTGTTCTCGTTTTCTTTAGAAATATCTTTCCCTTCAGCTTTTATTTTGGTAACTGTGTTTGACCCTCTAAACAGACTCCTGCTAATATTCCTTTATTGCAACAACCTTTTCCTTAATGACTCTTGTTTTTTGAAAGGAGAAGTTCCTTTATTTATCTTTTTGCTGCCCGTTTGTTTCTTGAATTTTTGTCTTTTTTTTGACTAATGAACTTTTGAATTCCTTTTGTTCTTCCAATTTAAAAAAAAACGTTGAATGGAGCAACACTCCTGGGTGTGATTATGTACCACCAGCTGTTGTCAATGTGGAGTTGACTGCACAAAAGAGCAGAGTTGAGATCCAATCCTGAGGAGATGCAAGTTGGAGACCCTAAAGTTGTCCACTTGACATCAAGGGTGTGTCAAAATTTATAAGGCTGTGAAGTTGGTCGTACGTGTGTGTGTTTGTGCATTACAAGTTAAAGTGTTCACTTTTTTTGCAACTTTGCATCACTTTTCTCTGCTCAGAAAGAAAGACTCGTGCAGTTTTAGTTTTGCTAAACACTTTCAGTGATGCAAAATTAGCTGTAAGTGTGGAGGCATTTACATGTTCATCTCAGCTCATGAATAATGAACAGACCCTTCATTAATTAATTACGACCTCTTGTCTCTGCGCAGAAGTGGGGAGAAAACACACTTAATTACACTCATATGTCAGAATTTGAGTTTGGTATTTATGAATAAAAAATGGAGCGTAACGAGCTGTGTGGGGGGATGTAGGAACAAGGTCCTTAAATATTTACTAAACAGCTCAAATTCACTTAGCAAACATCGTAGAACCTAAGGGGACGGAAGGCTCAGGGAACACAATTGTATGCTGTCCCAGCACCACAAGAGGCCCATTTAGACAAATTATACAAGCACTGATGCGTTAGGTAAACTGTATCTAACTGCTTGGTAAGGACTATGTCTGAGAGGAATAGCTGTCCTGAAACTATGCCCAAGGACATAAGTCTAGAAGCTACAGTACAAGTAATTATGTTGATTAAAAACAAAGAATACATGCAAACATAATACCCAATTATTAGGGATGTAGCAATTCAGTCCAGCCACGATTTGATTTGATTCACAGTTTTAAAGTCCCAACTTCGATTTTTTTTTTCCTCACCACAATGAATCAAAGATATTTTAAGCCCAAGTATGTTTTTTTTTCCTACTAAAGGGATTCAATACAAAAAAAAAAAAAAAAAAAAAAACAGTTATATTGAAATGTTCACAAATCCTTTCATACTCGGTTCATGTTGTGCTCCATGTGTGATAGACCGCTTCACACCCACTCAGGGAAGGAGTCAGAAGGAAAATAGTCGCAAAATCGTGGAGGGACTGACTTAAGTGAAACTTTTAAATCCAAAGAACAGCCCGCAGCCAGTACGCAACGCACACACACAGGCACACCTGCAAACTCACAGACGCGCAAACTCTCACAGCCAACCTGCATGAAGAAATGTAATCTGCTCTGAATTTGACTAAATTTAGTCACAGGCCATGACAAAACAATTTTTTATTTTCTACATCAATTAACATGTTGACGAGTCTGAATTTATTTTTTGCTGATTCTTGAAGAATTGTTACATCCTTACCAAGTATTGTCTGGTTTCTGAAGTCATATGACCATTTACAATGAAACGTAGGATTAAAACATGTCAATCCCCCCCCTAAAAAATTTATTTTTCCACTATGCACCTTGATTTTTCCAGTATATTTTGTTGCTTTACATCTGCACATGTGGAAATGAAACACAAGAGACAGAATTACTTTAATCAAAAGGTGAAAGCCAGAGTAGCACGATGTCTGACGCATTATTTCCCATCGACATACTCGTCGAAGAGCAGGAACGTGTTATTTTACAGACATATTAGCTTCTACAGTGGCAAAGTCAATGCTACGACCACTGGCATCATCATTTTAACAAGTAAACCAACAGAAATTGAACTAGAAAGCTTGTAAGTCATTTAAATTGTTTATAAATTGTTCTCTAAATTAAATCAATTAACAACCATGCAGACTGGGATTTTTTGATGATAATATTTTCATAGTCAATTTAAATTTTTTTTTTACATTTTTAAGGTAGGTTTAGTCTATTTGACTTTAACTCCACACATAGAAATTGAGAGTGAGCTGCAAATCACGAGTGTTACAGAGTCCAAGCTATTGTTTTTTTTTTATCACTTCTATTACATTGTGAAGGCTCTGATTTAAATTAATACAACAGCATACACTATTTCTGGACTCAAGACAATACTTTCAATTTTCTCTTATGGTAAAAAAAGAAAAATGAATATGATGGATCTTGATAGTTACCCTTAAAAGTGTGTGGGAATATTATTGATCTTTTTGACTTGTTAGCATAAGCAAATAAGCTCTAATTAAAAGTGAGGATTTCTTATGATTCACATTATCAGTCATCTAAGTAACTCTCTAGCAGAGGAAATGAATTATTTAATTTCATTTTTACAGCGTTGTTAAAATTAATGACTGTTAAGCTACATGTTTGTTTATTAAAATGTGTAAACCAAACGCACTGCCGGTCAGTGTTGTGCCATAGCAGCTTTTTGTCAGAAGGAAAATTTGGGTGGGTAAACAATGGGAAGAGTCTTTAGGACTAATGTAAGCCAAAAACCAGAGCAACCATCCCACACAGACCAAACATGTGGCAGAAGCAGAAGAAATGGCAAGCATTGACTGTATATGAGAACTGGACCAAGTGAGTGTGACATCACTCGTAGAAAATGGGTTCTTCCGGTTCCAACCAAATGAAGTCAATTCAGTGGCCATTTTTTTCTTTTAATTTTTTTGATGTGGACGTTGCCATGTTGAAACTAAGCCACCTTAGTTAGCAGTGATTAAAGTTGGTCTGAGTCATCATCTCTATGGCAACCACTCTCACCAATCAGGAGTGAGCTTGTTGGAAGACGACATTCCTACCGCTTGAAAGTAGGTTTGGGAAAACCTTTCAATCAAACGTTTCAAACGTTTGACTTGAGACCACATCCTTTTATTGAGGCAACTGATTGGTCAGTTTATAACTTGAATAATTTGCAATAAAAAAAACACGAACCTGACACAAAAAGGTATTAGTCCATGAATGGTTATTTGACAAATACAATGGCTGTTTAATATCAACAGACGTTTATTGGATTTTGTCTTTTTAGAACCAGCAAGTACTTTCTGTTGTTGTAAACACAAAGGAGGCGGGTCACTCTGTCCGGTTCTCATTTACAGTCAATGGTCCAGCTCAGTGGAAAGTTGTCATTTTTGTACTTCCAGACTGTTGTTTTAGGTATTAATGGTAATAGAGTTTATAGACTTTATAATCTTTAAATGTTTACTTTTGTTACAAAGATGAAACTAAAACTGTAGGATAAACATTTAGTTTATACAATAAAGATGATGATGTAAACCTCTGTTTATTGATTATGTATTTCTCTTGCTTAAAAAAAAAATTCCTCCTCTACTCTACTCTACTCTACTCTACTCTATTCTACTCTAATCTAATAAATACTGCAGATTATAAACAAGTACTGGTACTGTAAATAATTTCAAAAATACAACATTTTATACACACATTTTTCAAATGTAACACAACTTTTCCTGGTAACTATTACTTTTATTCAACAGTACATCAGTAACTCATTGCCATTCAAACACACATGAAACAAGTGAACAGAAAAACATGTGTCGAGCATTTAAAGGTTCATCTGAATACGTCTAGGTGGGGCAAATGAGAGCCTGAAGGCGTTTCTGATTTCTACTCTATCCTTTCTCTGATGTAAACAGGGACTCATTCATCTTGAGAAAAATAAATGTCATCCTCTCTCCTGCCATTAATTTTTTTTTTTTTTTTT
>NC_050517.1:15612469-15674109 GCF_002922805.2 Oryzias melastigma
TGCATTAACACAGAGAGCCCTGTTTAGTCCCGAATGAGCTTTAACATGTATGTAGATGGACAGGCTGTCACTCAAAGAGCTCCCGAAAGGGCTGGGAGTGGGTAATTACCATGCGTGTTCTGCATGTTACATTACATGTTGCTGTTGGCCATAAGAATCCTGCAGGAGATGATTTGACATCCGCCTGCCATCCACGCTCACACATATTTATTTTTAAATAACCATAATAAGTTAGGAGCATGTCAACCCGAAAGCAATGCTGATATTAAAAGTAGCTTTTTTTTAAGAATGGTCTCACACAAGGGGACATTCGCTAAACAAAATTTGGGTTGAAAGCACACAAAATGGATTATTGTTTGCTAAACAAAACTGCCTTACCATTATCCTATTTTCTCCTCCAGCTCATTGAGCGTTTGGCAGCATTAAAAAACGTAGGTGTATTTCCAGGTTCAAGCACCAGTTTTGCTCATTTGGACCTGGCCCTTAAAATAATGCGCCCTAATTGGTTGATTTATCTTCCATACTGAGGACCAGCTGTGGTCATGGCACAGCGTTCACGGACAGCGGAGAGGCAGACAGGTGGCAACGCCACAAAAACGAAAGACTCCAAAGCTGCATTCTGTTATGATTAAGCATAAAACACTTCATTCTTTGATGCAAAAGTACCACTTGCTCCACAAATTTGCATCACCCCATCCGCTTCTGAATTCATTAATTGAAAAAAAAAAAAGAAAAAAAGGCTCTTGAAGAACATGCAAATTTAATGAAGCTCCTCAGACGAGGGATTTGGGAGTTGTTTGGCAAATTACCTGCTTGTTAACACGGGGTCATTGAGAGTTATAGCCCAAAATACAGCCAGCGGAAGTGCAGCTATTACTCAGAATATGGCTTAAAGAGAAGAGCAGTTGACCTTGTTTACTGTTGGTGGGTGATCATTAGAAAGACAGCAGCTTTTTAGGATTGAGTCTACGAGGACAACCAAACAATAATTGGTGTAGATAAAAAATACTGACTTAAACCCACGGATTGATTTTTTAAAGGTATTTCAACAGGACTGGATATTATTTTAAACATTTCATTAATAAAATAATCAGTTCTTGCTATTAAACGTTTTTTTTTGCATGAAAAATATGACAAAAATCCTTGAATTTGCGAACAAGTCAATATTGTTTTTGTACATAAAAATTGAAATTAACATTGAAATCTCACATTGAAAATCTTATATCTTTTTTAATAAAAATAAAAAGAAAACACGTTTTATGTTACACAATAATAGGGAAGGCTATATCAGGAAAATTGTAATGAATGAGAGAAGAAATTGCTGTGTTCTGTGTATAACAAAAAGGATCAGCCCATCTGTTCATGTCTGCTAAAATTAAGAAAAATGTGGACAGTCTGACCAAAAAAAACAAAAAAAAACACTGCTTTCAAATGCTAGACCAAATCCATTTATTTTCTTCCACCTCTTGTCATCTTAAACTGTTGACCATGCTCCAGCAGGTGGGACAGTGACCTTCTGATAATGAGACTGTGTGATGTTTGTAATGCGGAGCCTATTTGACAGTATTGATCACAGCCCTGATGTGCACCACGCTTACATCAGTGCGTATATGAGTCCTCATGCACACATGGGGTTCAATGCATGATTGCAGGGGTCATGGTTCATCTCTGGGGAAATAAGGAAATATCAATAAGAGAGATCACCTCATGGTGAACAGCAACAAGAAAATAGGTTGAATTGTAAAGCCTTTCACCCATCTAACATAAACCTTCTAAAAATGAATCTTCTCTGTGCAGTCATCTTTATACATGAACCCCTGTTTTTCTGTGTAAAATGCCAATACATGATGACTCTGAACCAATAACTAATGATCCCAATGTCTTCAACTATCCCTACTTGGCTATGGCCCATAAGCCAGTGTGACACTTTAATAAACATGGTAGCTCATTAGCCAACGATTTTATGTTTAAACATACTTTATTCATTGACTTGAATACTAACAAAAATCAATGGAGCAGACTAATGCCAGGAGAAATCAGAAGATGGGTAAGATAGTCAGCTCTTAGCGTTGAGTCAATACTCTGACCTGTGATTAATACAACAAGCTGTCCATCATTTTGCCTGTGCTGCTGCTCTGAATTTTAAGAATCAGTTATCTGTTGTTTGCAAAAGTCAGAATCTTAAGCCTATTTTCTATTAATGTGCTGAATGTCAAGGGAAACATATTTTAAAAAAGAGGTCTCATGAACAATAGTTAAAACAAGATATTGTCCAGTATATCTCTAAATCTTTCTAAGAGTCAGAAAACATACCAAATTGACCTACAGACAAATTGTAAAAGACGCATTTAAAACAACCCAGATTATTATATATAGGATTCCATGTTGTAGCATGGGGTGGTAAAGAAAACAGGCACTAAAGCCTTGTCTCCACTGAATGGTAGGGTCCAGTACCTTGAGCGTTTTCATTGTAAAATGGGTCCATTAAATTGAGTTGTACCTCAATCGGTCTTAGGTCTATTGGAAATTGGTCTATTGAAAAGTGGGATGCAACGGTTGGGGCAGAGCCGCTGTAGCCACCCGTTCATTGGCAGAATGTGATGAAGACATTAGACAACGCTAATATACAATGACATGCTAGCGGTGTGCAGCACGCATGCGTCGTGAAAACAAACCGCTCAGTGGAAGCGAGGCTTACCTGAGTGGAAACGCTCGCCAGGAAAACTGGATCTTACCACTCTTAACCATACTGTACCGGATAGGACCGGTCAGTGGAAACAAGGCTTTAATCAATCAAAATTGCATCTGAATGTAAAGCAAATTTAAATGATAAAAAAAAGTGTATTTTTGTCAATGTCTGATTTGACAATATATTTCTTTTAAACATTTTGGCCTGTATCTAAAACTGAAAATATTTACATTCAAACCTTTCATCGTTGACAAAAAACTCTTGAAATTAAGTTGTTATTCACTTTTCGGCATATCCTATTAGGGGTCGCTACAGCCAATCAGCTATCACTAATTCTCAAAGGGGGTTTGGCAAAGAGTTTTATGATGGATGTCCTTCCTGACACAACCCTGTATTTTATCCAGACTGGCAACCAGTGCAGCCACCTTGTGGCTACATAGTTACGCAGCAGCGCAAAGGGTCTCCAAAATTCCTCTTTTTGGATTTACCAAACACCAAATCAGCACCAAACCAAACAAAAAGGCAGTTTAGTCTGAAATAAATCAATTATTATTATTGTATGCAATGACAAAGTCTGAAATAGTTCTGTATCTACTTACATAGTCATTTGATTGATTGCTACTTGAGGATTCATAATAACCTGAATCTATCTTGGAAAGATATAAATATCTGATTTTAAATTAGGAACCGGATAATGATAATACACGTGAAGTAAATGGTATGGTCGAGTCGGGTTGGATTATATAAGTTCACTTCCTCATACTCCCTTTCAGGCAATATCTTATTGTCTAGTCATCCTGTGTTTGAAATGTCTTTATGGATGAAAACTTCTAATGAATTTACTTTTTTTCTTTTGATTGCTTAAAAATAAACCATTTCTAATCTAGTTATAATAAGATTCCAAGTTCATTTAAATTAAAGTTGCAATCCAGAAGTTTCTTACCCTAGGATAATTTCCTTTTTTTTTTACCAAACCAGCTTTTATTGTTATCGCCAATATGCGTGTTCTGACCCCTTCATGGAACTCCTTTAAAACCTGTTTGGATGAAGACTTAAAGTTTTCAACTTGATAGCAGGTAAACTGACAACATGCCAAACACGCTGATGATTTATCATCATCATTTAAAATGGCAGTAATTGGCTTGCACTGATATTGTGCCAATATTATTGAGCATCCATGTAAATCATAATTTTTTTATTTGTAGCACTTTTTATATGATGTGTTCATCACAAAATGCTTCACAAGAAAACTAAACCATAAGGATCCATACTAAAAACATATACCTCTATTCAAAAAGATCACGTAATTTAATACTTTAATTTTCTATAAAAAACGGCTTTTACAACTTTCTGATACTGTGCCGTTTTAAATCTGGCGACCTGGCTTGGCAGAGACACATCATGACAAATGTCAGGTCTCTGCAGCGAGATCAGATCTTGATTCAGTGTGGTGTTAAAGTGCCGTGACTTCTGACCATGTCCATACGCTCTCCCCTCTCCGCCAGCGCCTCATCTACTCCCTTTCTCCAAGGCCTTCCCATCTCTTTGGGTGGCAATTTACAGCCCACCGGGGAATGAGTTTTTCTGGATGCTCACGTCACAGCACTTTATCACACTCTTGCTGGTGATGTGTTACCAGGGACACTCCTACAAGCCCGGCCATAAAACTTCGTTCTGGGCCCATATTAACGCAGCTCCAGTTGTCTGAAGGACAGAAAATGTCTGTGGCTTTAATTTAAACACACACCCTTAAAAAGAGTCCTTGTACCAATCAGCAAACAACAAGTTTTACAAGCCAAACAAATGTAAAATAAATATATTTTAAAATTAATTTAAAGCACTAATTGTAAAACTAGAATCAATTAATTAAATCAACTAAATAAAGAAGACTTAAAGGATATTGTGAGACAGAAATCTCCAATCAAGCTCCAACCGCACAGTGGTCAAGGCCTGTTGAATTCCTTTGCTGACCCCAGAAGAGGATGATGGAGATGGGAGCTGTAACAGCCACCAGTAAGGACGTTTGTATAGATGTCTGTATGTTTGTGTGTGAAGAGGAGTCTTAAGCCAGCTGGAGTACGACTGGCTGACTTTGATAAGGTCAGCCGCAGGGGCTCTCATTGTAATACCACTGTGGCCCCCCGCCAGCCGCACTGTCATCGGCGTTGGCACACGTCGGCCCTGTGCTTTACACTCGCAAGACAACACAACACATGCAAGCGCAGACGCAAAACACAATACGCGTAAGCAACACACGCACACACAACAGTAAATGTGTTTGCTGGCAGCCAAAAAAGCCAGTAAATCCGTTTGCCTCAGTGGATATTGTCTCAGATTCAGCAAAGTCCCCCCGCCGAATCTTTTTCTGTCAGTCAGTCTATAAAAGTCTATCGGATGGGCTTTTGTGTCTCTCCAGGAATTCATTATGGGATTTCTGTGAGTGCTGCCAAAATGTTCCGTTTAGTTCTGGTTTGTGGGAAACAATGGCGTAAAACTTCCAGCAACTTTTTACAAGAGGAAAACTCAACAAAATGAGCGAGAAATAGAAAATGTCATTTCTGTATTACAACCTTAAAATCCTTTCAAACTAATTTGGTAGCACTTCACACTACAAAGCAGGACAAATATAAGAATTGTGAAGTAAATAAAACCATAATAATTTGGTTAAACCTTATAATTACCAGAAAAATACAACAAGTAATAAAAGTAGGTTTTGTTTGTTTAAACCTTTCAATTATTAAGGTAAAATACTGTATTTTGTTTAGTAAGAAAAAGTAACAATTCGGTAAATCCACAGTCTTACCTTCTTATTGCTAAACAATATTTATTTTCCAAAATCAACCTAAATAATTTATGTTTTATGACAAAAGGGCTGGTCCTACACCAGAGCTCTGAGGAACACCACAGGGAAGTGGTTTGGTGGAATTAGATGATTGTAATGGCAAAATAACAGATATATTCACTCAAACTGCCCTTACACTTGCATGCAAAGGGATTTACTATGACAGTAATTCTTTGTATCAATGGGACTTCAACAGATCCCGCCAAAAGGAGCTGCAGGGATGAAGGGTGGAGCCTAAATCACACTACTCCTGATAAGGACTGCAGTTTGGCTTAAATTGTGTACCTAGCCATGTTTATAAACTGTAATATTTGGGTGTCAGAATCAAAATATTTGTATTGCAACTTTATTTTTTTTTAATGCAACAGAGGTACTTAACCCTTTAACACCGGAAATGTCGACACCTAAATAACAAATGCTCCTAGATATGACGTCAATTTTTGAACATTTATTTGATCAACGTAAATCGACTAAGAAAATAATGGCAAAAAGCGGCTTTTCTCCGCTGCGGAATCCACAAAAATTACACTCATTGAGTAAAAGGATAAAAAATTACCTTAGTAGAAAGAATTCAAACACTGGAGCTAAAACTGCAGTGTTAAAGGGGTAAATGCTGCACACTGCTTTTGCTTTGGTGGCATAGTTTAGTTTGAGTGACAGGAGATCAACAGATGACCTAACAACAGAATTGGTCTCACTTATGCAAGTAATCAAACATGTGAAATCTAAAAAACACATGATAACCTCTTAAAGCAGCTTCATGTTGAGGGAAAAGGATCATGCTAAATTAGGTGCAAAGAAAGGTGTCTTGCGTGTGTCACACCCGTCCTCAGGGATGGGTGGATCTGACCAACAGCTCGCACATTTTCCAGTGGAAGGGCGATGATTTATACGTGAGGATAGAGATATTTCTGTCAATCCTCAGCAGGCTCATCTCACACATTCACACCTGCCATGACAGCGGCCACACTCTGCTCTGACTATTAGAATTAAAACTGTTTTATTTGCTTACAGTAACTTTATTAGTCTCAAACAAAAAGCAAAAACAACAAACTTAGGCCAGCTATAGTGTAAAAACCATCAATAACTGTCTCTAGTTCAGCCCCCCCGCCCAGATGACCCTCTAACATCCCTGCTGTGGCTCAAAGAGGGAGCATGGCGCTCATGATGAACAACATGACCAGATAAGAGCGTGACATCTGTGCACGTGGGGGCTCAAATGGCAGCTGTGAAGGTCCCAGCTGGGCTTTCCCCGCCAGACATCTGGAGGCCCTCTGTCTTGTTCCGTCTTTGGCATTAACGCGTCTTTACGAGTCTTACACGCAAGGAACATAACTTACAGGAAATTGACACAGCCAGTTCCAGGCGGGGGGGCGATCCAGACAAAACTGAAGCTGGTGGAGGGCTGGTGGCTGACGTGAGAAGCCACAACGCTGCAGACAAACTGGGTTCCAGCAAACTGCCGATCCGGCATCACACCTGGAGGACAGAAGAAAGGACAAAAAGTGAACCAGGATAGTGACAACTAAACTTAGATCATTTCAATAAATTGAACAATTGATGTTAAATTTATTGAAATGTTGCTCTCTAATTTTCATTTGCTCATATTTTGAACTTTTGTGCATTCTTTTTCAGGATTTATTTAATCTGATATGATCCTGTTCTTATCTTCAGCTTTTCATTTTTTTCTCGACTCTATTATGCAGTTCTTACTAATGTGCATCTATGATTGCATCTGTGGAATGACATCATGACACACAATCTTTTCTTTATAGCACAGAGGGCAAGGGCAGGACTCCACCAGACTCATCAATCCCTCTGCAGACATTAAAAACACTTTTGAAATTTTTTTTTCTACTTTGTGGTCATAGACAAGTCCAAGCTGTGCATAACTGTAGAGATGTATCAGACTAAAGCATGTCAGAATATTGTGCTTGAAAGCACAACCACAGTTGCTGTTTGTTCTTGTGTTTGCACTAAAACCTGCAAACACAATTCCAATTATCCTCTTCCCTAATAAAATCTTCCCTCATTGATAATGCAATCAGCAGTGATTAATAACACCAAAGCTTTAATATCCCCCAAATCAATGTTCAAATCAATATGGAGGGATTTTACTGGAGTGTAAGTCTCAAGACTCATTTTTTCAGAAGAATAATTTTGTCCAATTTTTCACAATTTCATAAATCTGACCTCTCAGGATGTAACCATAAAGTAAACCCCCTCTACATTCTGCAATTGTGCCTGCATGCATTTAAATGTTTTTTGTTTACTTTTTTTGTTTCAATCATATGTTATAAAAAACAGAGAAAAAAAATCACATTTAAAGGTTCCTTTATTTATTTTACTTTTTTTTTATTCATGCTAGAATTATAGATTTTTTTTGTCCTGGATTCAAAGTGAAAAATCCCCAGTGCTAAAACATTTACAGCTTTTTATGCATGTGCAGTGTGGGGTCCTCATGTGTCAGATTTATGAGGTGTCAAGAAAGGCAGCCTTTAACTATGCTAACGAGGTCCTAGTGTGTAATAACACAGCACAGTGTAATCACCCTCTAATAGAGCGGCTGTTCCCCAGTCACCTTGCCTACAATCTCTCTACATTATGCGGGCTGCTATTATACACATTCATGGTGGCAGCGTTTTTAGGATCATGAAGTGTGCATTAGAGTGTTTCCCTTTTTTAAAAATATGCCAAACAGGCTAAATAACCTGACACACATAGGAAAAATAAAATAAAAGGAAGAAAAAAAATGTGAATTGAATTGCAGCAATAGACGTTGCCATAGTAACAGGTCAAGCATCAGCTTTCCCAAAAAAAAAGAATCCTGTAACAAATTAGTGAACTACCCCTCATTAGTGCTTAGGATATAAAGTTAGCAGCTGATTTAAAAATAAAATAAATTTCATATTACTGAAGATAAGTTGTCATTTAGTGAGAAATTTCTACACTGTTTATGATCACTGCGGAAGGAATATTTTTTTATTTTTTTTTTTTTACTCCATCTACCAAGACAGAATGGCATTTTTGGAACAAAAGGTTTGAATTTTTTGTATAAGAACAAAAGAATCTGAGATTGGCATAGTTGTAATAATACCTGCAGGTGCATAAAACTCAACCTGCTTCTTTTCACAGCAATAAAAAAAAAGCAAAAGAAAAAAGATGGAGACTATTTCAAGGTGACGGGATTTACTTGAAAAAAACTGAATTAAAAAAATTGATTGTTTCCCTAAAAAGAATGTCCTATATTCCTTAAAATGTAGAGAAAAAAAGGTTTCGGACGAACTGCAACAAGTGTTCATGTTCTCCCATTTTTTAGATGATCGACTCCTGTTGCAAAACCCATGGGCAAATATTGGAATAGTGAAAACGTGCACACAAAAACACATGTTTTCAAACATGAAACTCCAAAGAAAAATATGTAAATGTATAAATCAACTTAAAAAAAAAAAGAAAAAAAAGCGCCAAAGTTAGAGGCAAGCTGAGGGTATGGCTGAGGGGAAGCAGAGAGCAGTTGGGCTGGGGTGAAGATGAAAAGACGGTCTGATGCACTTCAGGACATAGCAGCTCTGGGACTCGACACTGTTCATAGAATTTCTATTCCCACTTGAAAAATACACTCAAATACACGCATAAAAAATGCAAATAACGATCCCTTATTCCTTTCATGTTGGAGTGTTGAGGGAGAAAAAGCGAGAGAAAAAAACTAGTTTTATTCAATGGGATCCAAATCCCAGATGTTCCAGTGAAGCAACAAGCTTTAGTGAACCTGGACAAAGCGAAAAGATTCCTGGTTTGTATCCAGGGAATGAGCAGAGAAATAGAAAGATAGTGTGAAATTAAAATATAGAGTATAACCTTTCTACATCCTTCAGCACTTGGGTCACGCAAAATGATTCTTCTCTTTGCTGAAGTTTATGTTTTTGTGTAAAATAGTGCCACATTTTGAGGTCATACATTATTTTTTCCATACAAATGAGACAGTTTGCACCTTCATTTGTTCCAGTCAACAGAATTTAACAGATTATGTGATAACAGGTACCTCACTGGAGCTGCATATTTCCAATAAATATCAACAGAAGCCAATTCTAATTCAATAAACAACCACAGGAGATCTGGCCACCATTAAATGCAAACACATGCATGTGCGCCGATGCAAACACATGCAGATCTTTCTCATGCAGATTGGGCACTTATGAGCTGTCAGCAGTGATTAATGACATGGAAAGATGACCTGCTAACTCCCACGGTATGACTGGACAAGGCTCGTTTCATAAATATGAACCACACACAAATCAGAACGCCCACACGCAAGCGACACCGAAATAGACAGGAAATAGGTGTGTTGTGGTTTGAAGGACCTGGTGTTGGCTGTAGGAACGTCACTCTGGCATGAACTGCCACTCGCTATTAAGGAAATTACATATTCAAAGAGATAAAATAAACATAAAATTGACCTTTTTTTGTTCATTTTGCCTTACCTTGTGATAGCAGATTAACAAAAAAAACTTTTATTGGTGGTGTTTACGTGACAAAAGCGTGTGCAAAGTTTTTCTTTCATTTTCAACATCTCTCTGTATCTTACTTACCAAAGCTAATGAGTTTTCCACCGCCAAGCTCAAAGCAAGTCAAATAAATGGAGTGAGAATTTCTCCCAATGCAGCAGATGGGCACTCGGTGGCACAGCCTGCCAGCAACCTAACACTACAGGACCGGCAGGAGCCGCTCTAGCTGGCATCACAGCTAATAGTTCGACTTTATTACAGTGGAGCTGGGATTCAAAATGCAGATTTTGAACTGATGTGCACATTTACCAAAACCCAAAGTCACTGTTTAGCATCTGGTCAGTCGCGGAAAGCCAAAGTATTTTGCATCTATTTCACAACTGTCCTTCAACTGCATCTGGCTTTGGAGGAATCGAACCATTTTCTGAACTGAGTTCATCATGCAGAGGGCCAGCCACTGGGAGGGTGCGGGAGGACATACCAGCTGCTGTCAGGCAGGCGGCGGGGAACTACGGTGGCCCTGAAGTGCAAATCGTACCAACAAATAACTCAACGCAAAAAAAGATGTTAAAGATCACGAGGATTAAAAAAGCAAAAAAAAAAAATTCATTGTAAAAATAAAAATAAATTCCATAAACCAAACCAGAATTCCAAATTAACTACACATTTAAGAGAACAAAAGTAGTTTCGAGAAAACATTGTCAAATGTTCTGCAATTCAAAACCAGAATCTTCACTTCAACATTTCACTGGATCTTCCACAACTTAATTCCAATGGACACTAAATTTTGAAGTGAGCGTCCATAAATGACATCATTGAGTCTATTCAAAAGAACACTTATTTTACATTCAACAGACAAATACAAGTGTTACCAATGAAGTGATGTGTCAAATGCCCCCTAATGCTGCATCATTTGTACTTTTATAACTGTAAGATTTTTTTTCTTTTCTGTTTCCTCTGTTTTTTCATGTATTGTATATTTAGTAAATCAAATCAAAATGTTACAAAATGAAACAAAATAAGAAAATGTGGGTGCTATGAGACATTGCTGATTGAATGATGACATTTGATTTTTTTTACGTTTAAGCTTTATCTTATTTTAGCATATTCACAATCCGCATACTAATAAAAGTTTTATGATTAGTATGGAGCATATTCGGCATCGCTTCATACAAATCACTTTTGGTCAAAATGATGGAGAAGCGTTGTTGCTCAATTAGCGATATCCCACAGTAGCAACCATTTCTGGTTTCAGTGAAAAATTAAAAAAGACATTCCAGAACACAAAAATAATTTCCAGAAACAAACATGAAATGTTAAAAAAATGAAGCAAAAGACGAAACTGGCTGGTCATTTTTGCAAAAACAACAAAGTAATTTACATACATATAAAAGATGTCTATCCATGTACCCTAACACACTATGCCAGTGTGCAAACACAAACTACACAAATGGAATTTATTTAATATTTGGTACTTTGGTAGATGTGATAAATAAAAAGCAAAAAATTATTACTTTCCCCCAAAAAGGAAAAGGAAAAAATAAATCACTGCATTTTTTCCCCAAGTGAACCTATGATTTGTATTGGTGGCCATACTTGAGTTTTTACAGAGAAATGTGTTTCATGCAAAAATGCAAATATGAATAACATTTCTGATGTGCATTAACAGTCCTAAACTCTGTTCAAGCTCATGAATTATCAAGAATAATATATATATATATATATATATTTTTTTTTTATATTAATGTCTTGCACCAAGCTTTCCGAAGAAGAAGTCCACTGTACTCTACCCTATATAATTTGCAACACAAGCCCATTAGAGGGTCATATTTCATCTGGGGATTCTTAATACCTGTCATAAACCTACTGGAGCATTAACATGTGTTATTAAAAGGCAGCAAATGTATGGGAATCTGTCACAAGCTAGAGTAATGCCCCTGCCAACATGTTTCAATAGAGGGCCACACAATGGTGACATAAATGATACATCACGACCGCAGTGACAGCCACAGCAAGGACCCCATACGCTTTGTGCGGCTGAAAGCGCCTCAGTTACGTTGCATTCACCCCCTTTTTCAGCGCCAACCTCAGTCGGTCAGCCGACAACAGCGGGGTTTCGCGTCACATGACGACTACGCTCTGATCTGCCATTGGCCGAGCGGGAGATCCACCTCAGCACCTGCCAATCACATCTCCATGGAGACGGGTTGGCATCGTTGCAGTGGTGGCAGGGGTCTGGCACAGTGATGCCAGGATAAAACTGTGGGTTAATATGGGGGCCTAAAGCTTCAAGTGGGAAGGAGCGTTATGAAGTCTGTGGGAAAGTGTTATGAAGCTTCACATGGATGGAGAGTTTCGGTGAAAGATTCTTGGTCATGTGAGTGATTTGTGTTTAGATGTCGTGGTTGAGTCGATCCATGTAGAAAGTTCATGTGTAAGCTAACAGTTTACACAATACCTTCAGTAAAATATACTGCAGATGATTCCTGTCAGAGACCTAAAATCTGAACAGAAGCTTATCTTCAAACACTTAACAGTTATGCCACAAAACTATTGTGCTTTTATTTAGATTTCAATGCAATTTGTCAACTATTACAACAAACAGGCTTTAAACACACACATAAGGTAGAAAAATAACACTTAGGGCTTGAACATTCATTACTAGACTGAGCTCCACATAAAAAGCCAGTGGGATTGCTGAAGCATTAAGAATTTGGCCCAAAGTTCATTATTGTCCTAAATGTTGATCACTCATGGTTCAAACCGTTTCAAAATAAAATGTTATACCAACTTCTCAGAGCGCTCTGCAGAATCATACTGAGGCACATGAGCCTCACTGAGATTAAACAAATTTGTTTTAAGATAAATTGTGTCCTGAGCCTCTTTGAATTAGAGGTGATCTAAAAAATATCTGATTGATGAAATAAAAATGCAACAATTGACTGTTTAGACTCAAGATGTCACTAGGGAAACATCTACCTCCTCTCCACAGGTCTTCACATAAATGTGCTTCTTTCAAAAGCTGCATAGTAATAGAGAGGTTTTTGTGGTTGTCATTTCTGAGCCACAAGACCAGATAAAGAGGGAAATTTTATGACTGAGCGAAGCTTTACAGTGCTGAAACCTTAAGCCTTACCCTGGCTCACATGGCTAGCGTTCCAGAACTGTCTTTACGTAACTTTAAAAGTGCGAGGGGAAATCCCACTGTAGATGATCACGTTCGACCTTTGTGAGCTGGCCTCTGCGTCGCCTCAAATCCATTTTGTTTGGTTCAAAATTTTGGCCGGACAGCGGACGTACTTATTCCCTGAATAGCACCTATGCGCTCCATGTACAGACCATAGGATTTTGAGGGTTAAAAAAATAAAAAATTCTCTTCGACATGCCTGTAATTTTTTACGGAGACAATTAACAGTATTTTATGTTTAAGAATACATGAAATCTGTTAACCTATTTTGTATTAGCTGGGCCTTTAAATTTTTCATCTTTAAAATTAAAAAAGTGTACACGATGTTTTATACAAGTGAATGTACTTTTATTTAATTATATATCTTTAATTATAAAACCAACAAACTTTTGAAAATTTGTAAATACTGAAAAAAGAGGTACAAGCAGAACAAAAATACCCAGTTGAAACAAAATGTCATAAATGTCACAAATGTCATAATTTTAAAAAATGTAGTTCTGAATCAAATAAGCGATTTCAGTTTTGGACTCATCTGTGTGGCTAAGTGGGATTTCTGCTCTTTTATAAAGATCTGTCATCTATTTCAGAAAGAGAACAGACTTAAAGGCTAAAGTAGTAAATGAGGAGGATTTTCCTTGAACCCGTTGGTCCTGATCTGAGTATTTCTATGATGGATTGAGCAAGAGTTTGAACGGAATAGTAACAGAGCTGTGGTGGTTTGACGCCTGTAGAGAACAGAAGAATGACAACCAGCTTTGTGCCCCCAGCTTCTCACAAAGGGTGGCAAAGTCACCAAACTCCTCTTCACCATCTATTGGTCCTTGAGCAACAGCTTCCTCCTCCAACTCTTCATCCATGACTCTAACCATGAGCAAAGCCCGTTTTCGGGTGTGTGTAACTGTAGCCTGGCAGTCGTACACCACAGCTTCAGTGGCAGGCGCCGGGGCTAATTTGATTTTTAATTCAACATGACTTCTCGCCTAATGGTTTGAGTCGGAGATTAATTAATCTGATTTGACTTGTGCTAATTTCCTCCACCCATGTTCCTTCCCGCCACCAGTCGACGTACAAACAAACAAACTGGTGAGGCCATGCTCTCACAGGCCCTGTCCTGACACACATGTTGACTTAGAAAGATTGAGTCCTGGGGCGACAGGTGAGGAGCCAGTGGAAAAAACGTGGAAAAGCGTGGCACGACGCCTCGGAGGGCGTGCGTACTGAAAGCATGTGTGCGTATCTAGATGTGTTTATGAGGGAGGCTGGAGCTAAGCCTCGGCTGACAGAGGGATGCTGGGAGGCAGTGAACAAATCGCAGCAACAGACTGGCTCTCATAAGGAGGGCAAATATTGAGAAGGTCAGTGACTATTTTCGCTGCCAAAATGTGGGTCACAAAGGTTCCGGGTGAGTTGTTTCTACACAACTTGCATTTGTCGAAAAAAGAAATCGAGTTGGGGTCTTTTCTATCAGCACTAAGGCTTTTAGAGAGTGGTCCAGTCTGGGGAGAAAGAAAAAAAAACACTAAGCTTTTTCAGCTCACAGTCATAAGGAGCTCTTTCACTGTTTCTGTGGGGAAACTTTAAAAATGAATAGACCTAAGAGTGCTGAGAGGCTGGCATGCACTTTGTGGAAAAGACTCGTAAAATCACACTCCTATAGCGAGCACGCCAAAACCACACACTTGCAAGGTGCACGTTGAGGTACGAATCTTAAAGAGTTTTTCCCATCACAAAAAAAGAGATACATTTCAAAGGCAACTTACAGCTATGTCAAAAGGATGCAAACCCACTAGTGTGCATCAAAAAAAAAAAAAAAACGAACACCGTTTTAGTCTTTGTCTTTCATCCGTTTTTATTTCTCTCACGTTCTGCGTAGCATGAAAACCACCCTCTCTGCATGGCAGAAAATAACATTGCTCTGTTCAACAGAGACCACACATGGGAGCACCAACCTACGCCTGCTGCTGCTTTCTCCTGCAGCATAAAAAATAAAAATAAAAACTGCCCAAGAGCTCACACACCGCTTTGAAATCTCTATCAGTGGGTGCAGCTGCTGCCTTCACCTGTTTTAACACTCCTCTTTATCCTGAACCACTTTGCTATACATCTAAATGCAGAGAGATAAAATACAGGGGGAAAAAAAGGTCAACTTGTGCATATCAATGCATATAAATAGTCACTATGGGCTGAATATCACGAGCGTGGATGAAGTAACCATCTTGAAACCACTGTAGCACAAAGAAAGGGGAAAAAAAGCAAATTTTATGAATCAAATGCACAAATATACCTCAAAAATGTAAAATGTTAATACTTTTGGCAGATAAATTACCATTTTAAATAAAGTTTCTCTCTGTGAAGTTGGCTCGCTCTCTGTTTTGTGCATGTAAAGAGGCTACTTTTGACTTGTGATGCATAATTACCCGAGCATCCCTCTGGACTCGGAGAGAGCGCAAATGTTTAGCCACCTGTTAGCAGCCTGCAGGACTTGCAGAAAGAGGGGGGGTGCTAAGCAACCGGAGGGACAGAACGGCGGCTCAGTCTGGGGAAGTCCTGTGCCAGCGAGGCAAGGAAATTTACAACCAGCCGACCCGCCCGGTGCTGAGACGGAGCTGACACCGATGCCGCAGAGAACACAAATCACCTCCCATACATAACCCTGCCCCTGACAACTCATTTCATCTTCAGTGCTAATGAATTCATCATCTGGAGGGATCTGCCTTTGGTGCCCCAACTCCTCGTGTAGAAGGAGTAATGGCTCAGATAAGTCATCATCATTATCAGCGTCTCCATAGCTGCAAGCGCCATCTCCGTTTGGGCCGCACTCTAACCGTTTGGGAGAGCGCGGCGTCCTTGGAAGAGTTGCAACTTTGTCACATTCAAGGTTATTACCGCGATGGGTGTCATAGACGATGTTCATCCTCTGCATGAGAGTCAGCACGAGTGGGAGTATGTCGGTGGAATTTGAATGTGAATGGATAAGAGTTTTCGAGCTCATACGGTCGCAGGCATCAGAACACGTGTGTATTTGTGTGCGTGAAGGAGTCTAAGCAGCGCAGTCAGGGAGCTGTCAGCAGAGAGCCAGGGTGCAGCCTGATCACAGGGTTGCATTGCGTTTGATGTCTCTTAGGGACTGACAGCTTCTCTCCCCATGGGAGCCCCTTTTCTCACCCCTTCTTTGCTCCACCCTTTCCCTATATCATTTCTCTTCATCCTCTATATCTTTCCCCACTCACTATTTCCCCCGTTTGTCTCTTCATCCCACTGATTGGGAGGGGGTGTGTAGGAGCACACTCGTGCTCTCCCGGGACTGTATGAGGAGGCACACGGAAATTTCAAAACAGGGCTTTGTAGGAAACAACCCTGAGAGAGTGTCTCTGTAAATACTGACATGATGAGCTGCCATCTCTCATAGTCTGACATTTTGGCTGACAGACAATCTAGCTTGGTGGGTGTAGGGTGAAGACAGCTAACCTTCAGCCCAGAGATGGATGGGTTACTTCATATGTGGATTCCAATCCTGAGTTGCACATAATTTAAAGGAAAAACCCTTTTTACATTTTTTTATGTTCTTTTTTGGCTCCCAATGCATCAGCACACATTTGTACCATGGGTCGTTAGCAACATTTATCCCTCTCATTAAGCATAAATGGAAAAATGAAGCAAAAAAGCATCCGTCAACTTTAGTAAGTGTTAGAATTATCTTGTGTTTCTTTATGCTTAGTCATGGAGAAAAGAGTCATTCAGTTTTTAATTTTATCTTTTTTTATGTGCTTTGAATTATAGAAGACCATCCTCTGATAGAAATACATTCAAGGTAGTTTGAATTAATTATACAATTCTGAAATCAAATGTTTTCAAATGTAAATTTTAAGGACAAAAATAATATTTTTTTGTATTTTTTATCAGGAAAATCAGGATAATTTGGCTCTTCCCATCTAACTAAGAAAAGACAGCTACTACAATCACAATTTTTCTAATCATAATAATAAATCTAACATAAGCGTGTTTAAAATGTCGGTAAAAGTAAACATAAAACAGAACTTTTTTTTCAGAACTTTGGTGTCAGCTGTCAGTTTAGAGCTCTTAGAGATCTGCTCCAATGGAAATTGTGTTTTTGGTGTTTTTAATATGCTCCTGTTGCATTTTTCTAATAATAGAGGATATATATATATATATATATATATATGTATATATAACTGAGCCAAAAAAATGCATTTCTGAGGATTTATTTTTCAAATTATTGTGCATCAGCAGGAGACCAAAAAATGCAGTTGGAAATAGATTGTTTTTGTTACGTAGAAAATATGGTTAGGAGGGTACAAGCTCCATTCTAATGCATCCACTTGCAGACAAACAGATCCATGTACGTTTTCGTTTTCTTCATGGAATCTGGTTCAAAACTGTATTGCTGGATAACTCTAATATTGCTCATAATTTTTGTTGCTCTGGTAATGTTCGGTTATGGGAGTGCAGAGCTGCATGCTAGCAGGAGAACGAGTAAACAGAAAGCTCAGTTGTGAGTGTGTAACGTTCTGCTAACCTCGTAATTCTCTGAAGAATTGTGTGTGCTGCTTTTGTCCTTCAGAATCTGATTGAATTACGTTGATCGTGCTACCCAGGCTACCAAAAGTTACAGTAAATCAAAGAACATAAACACTGGAGCTACGGTGTTAAAGAGTTAAAGGACCCATACCATGCAGAATCAACTTTTGAGCTACTAAGTGTATTATAAAGTTCATTCTTCATTATAAACAACCCCAAAGAGGTATTTTGATCCATTCACGTATTCCTCTACAAACCTGCGCTCTGAGCACCAGCCCCTCTCAATCCACAAAAATCAGTCATGAGTAGGGACTCAAACAATTACCTGGTTCAGGTGTGTCCAGCCAATAAGAACATGCCAGAACAGGGTATATTGGGAAACATGCAGGAAGGTGGCTCTCGAGGACCAGGGTGCCCTACCCCTGACCTAGAAAATGATAAAGGGTTTTTGATTTGCCTAAAAACAGCATAATCATAATTAAAATATGACTAGGAACATTTTTAAAATTTATCAAATGATGATCAGAGTGAGACTTGAATGGGTTTCCCATAGATCCTTATTTAAAAAAGCTTAAATGAACTCTATGAAACTGAAGGCTTAATTCAAGAAAGAAGAATGATTTAGAGTCGCAGTAACATTATCTTTTCCAAACTAAGGTAGCCAAATTTAAATATATCTGCATGGAATGATTATACTCCTGGCTGCATACCCAATGCAGCCCCTCCTCCGCAGGTCAAGGTGCAGCGGGATTTCATCTCTAATCGGCGAGGGTGTTAGCATGAGACCATCCGTCAGGGGAGAGGAGTGTCGGCTGGATGTCCCTGTCACTAAGCTGTCCGTTTTGTCAGACAGCCAAATTCATCATACTGAGATGGGGCCTGATCCTGATCCTTACAAGCAGGAGCCAACACATACAGATATGCAAATTAATGACAAAATAAACATCGCTCTGCAAACGAGCGATCCATCAATGACCACTTTCTCAGCAGCTCAGCAGCGGCACGGCAACAGTAATCAGCCACTCCGTCAAAGCGAGTGATGGAACGCCATCCTCTCATCTTCTTCCTCTCCTTCCCCCTCTCTATATCATTCACATGCTGTCTTCCCTTTCATTGGTCCCTCTCTGCCATTTTTCACGCACACTTTCTCCAATTTTCTCCACTCACTCAGCTCTTGCACTTATTCATTTAATCTCGTGCACTTTGTCAGCTCCATGTTGGCGTTTTTGCTTATCCATTTCCATTCTGAAAGCTCCCCTCCGCCTGTAAATGCTGGTTCATCTCTGTAATTATCAGTTAGTAGGAGACATTTGGGGTGAGCTCTTTTTCTGCTTTTGTGTTTTTTTATTCAATTGTGTGACGGGGGGAGACATTTCACCATTAAACGAGCAAAACATGTCACAGCGAGTGTGACATTTCTTTCCATTTCGGCTTTATTCTATGGTTTCAAGTGAAAAAAATGACAAAAGCCTTTTGTTTGTGATGTAAAACCAATCATTATTTTATATATAAAGGCTTTTTTCACTTGCTAATGTATGAGATATTACTTTAAAATGAGTGACATCTTTGGTGAAGAGCTTGGAATAAGTTGTTGAACATGAAAAAAGTATTAAAGCTGAGTCAGTTAATTATCATGTTTCTTTAACACTTTTGGGTGATGGGAAGAGGGGCAACAATCTGTTAACACACTTAAAGTTAGCTTTAAGAACAAAATAAAAAGTATTTGAAAAGTTTTGTTTCAAAAATGTAATTTGAATAGGTTAACTTTAATAAACTCATAAATACATCATTTCATCCATTAACTGTGTGCTGTGATTACATAAAGTCAGAGCACAACCACAAGTCTTCTTTTTCAAACTGCTACCTCCATGAAATAGACTATTTCCACAGAATGCATCATCCAGATATGCGTAAGCCTCCAAAAGGCACATTTCTGACAACCACAGTCACTTACACTCCTGTATTCTGCCTCTCTTAAGGTGGCACGAGTCCAAAACATTGCTCTTAGCTCTGGTTTGTCTGCACCAGCCGTAGCAGAACAATAATAGCCTCATAAAGGTCTGCGGTTAACCGCTCTGCAGCAGGTGTGGGATCTTGTCTGTAAAGGAATGAGCCTTCAGCAAGTGTGACCACAGGAACCAAAACAAGACATTCCTCCTACCACCTTAAAATGATGTTTCATGGTGTTTTTTTTCTTCTGATGTGGGTTTTTGTGAAGTATTTATGAGAAGTTAGTGTCTTAGCTGTACTGGACAGTAATCTAAGTGCTTTTAGTGTTGAAAACCAAGAAGAAATGTGATGTAGGACCTTTGATGTTCCACAAAGGACAAAAAAAATAAATAAAATAAAATCGTTAACACTTTAGATGAGGTGCTGCAAAACTCTCGATATAATTTTGATAAAGATAGTTAATACATTTGTTAAGCTTGTAAAAAGTTTATTAATTTGGCCATTATAGACAGTGGTCTCACTTTAGAAGTTAATAAGTCTTACTAAATATGTTAATAAACCTTATTTGGCGTATTATACTAATAAATGTCTTACTAACACCATTTAAACACTTTCATAATTTTTTTTAATGTGTTGATAAAGCTTGTTAAGGAATCTTATAATAAAGTACTACCAAAAAATGTATTTATATATTTTAAATACATATAACACTGTAACTATAGCAGGAAGCAAATAACTTCTTAAAACTATAGTTGACTCTGTTCACATATTTCACTCAAAGTCTCACTAAAGATTATAAATCCATCAAATCCCCTCTTTAAAAATAAATTGACACTTAAAATAAAATTTATAATGAGAATTCAATATATTTTTAAGTTTACAACTGTGATCTGTTTAGAAAGTTTGATCGTATTTTTTCTTCAATATAATTTTTGACTGAAGTGATATGCAATACAAAGGTATAGTAAGAATAAAGCATTAAAAAAGTCACAACTTTGACAACAGCTTTTTTTAATAAACATGGGGCAAAAGTTTTGGTATTTTAAGCTACAACAAAAAGCACTGTTGCTAACTGATTAACTTTCCATTCTAGATCTCATTTTCAAGTTATATCTTAGTTATTTCAAGCAATTTATCTTTTTTTAGGCAAAAAATAAAATAATTAAAGCAAGTTGAATTCACCACTGATCCTCTTCCAGAATGTGGTTCTTCTTCTCTAACAGGATTTCCTATTGGCTCCTATGAAGTGTCTGTAAACCACATGTTCTCCCCAGAAAGCAACAACATCAGTAACTTTACATTTGAAAAGAGACTCTGCCTTAAGTAAAAAGTGAGTGAATCATTTCCCTTTTCTCATTCTGTGTCTGCATGTTGCTGTGCATCTGGTAACCATGTCGACCACCAGGCCTCCTTGGGAAAAATTAGAGCCACACCCCATCTTTAGTGATTTACAGAAAAAAGATCATGTTTGTGAAACTCCCCAGTGGAGTTGCGTGACCCTCTATTCTTCTATGTCGCTTAATATTTGTCAAGATCTATGGACACATAACAACAACTCATTTATTAATGTTCCACTTCAGTATCTTCAAAGCATTACAATTTCCATGAGCTCATGTATGAAATCCATTTTCTTTCTTTTTTGCTGTCTTCCCAAGGCTGCAGAGTCCTAAGTCTCCAGATGTGACAGCACGGTCTGCAGACCAACCAGGCTGCAGAATAATCTACATGAGCAGAAATAAGGTGGACTTGTTGCTTCAGAGTTGCCACAAAGAGCGAAAAGTTTCTCATTTGAAGACTCAGTGAGAAATTAAGTTTAAGAGTCCTGCACAATGTCACTATTTCACGGTGGGTTACACTCATGTTACATAAGGCATCTCAACTTTTATGCAAAAAGTCATCGTTGGAGCTGCAACCTATCAGGGTATGCAGACACGCTCTTTAAAAAATTCTCAGGAATAAGAGAGACGGTGATGCAAGCCATGCTTGGATGCCTTCCTAGTAAACAGAAGTGCCAAGACAGAAGAGCTGGCCAAGCCTGGGTGAAGTCAGGGATTCAAGAACAGTAGAGTTAGTCAGTACTAAACATACTCAGCTCTGGGCTACTGGCCCCTAAGAGCTCCACCCGTGTTCAGGGCTCCATCTCTGTGCACTTCATGTCACTCTCATAATCACGTAAAACGATCTGTTTGCACTTAAGGAAACAAAGATGTCTCTATGTTCTTCAAATTAGACTTAACTTGACTGGAAAAAGCATCTTTTGATGAAAATTGTGTTTTTAACATGTTCCTGTGGCATTTTTTTGATGATGGAGGACATTCACTTTTCAAATATTATAAATCAGGAGCCAACGAAAAACTGTCTTAGAAAAAAGCTTGTAGGTCTGACGTTGAAGCTACTATGACAAGAAAGAAGCACCACGCTCCACTTCATTCTGATGCATCCACTTGTAGACAAATTCATAGAAAACTGCTAAAAAATATTGCTCACCATTTTTGTTATACTGGTAATGTCAGTTTAGGGGTGTCAGGGGCTGTAAGCTAGCAGGACAAAGTATAAACAAAGGGATGATGGGAAATGAGGGCAGGCTAACTGCGCCCCAACAGTCCCGGTAACAACTCAGAGGAAAATCTCTAATGAACTCCTACCACTTTGCAGAAACTGGCCAAGAAAATAACTTTTTTTTTTGGCTCAAAACAGTATTAACATAATTAAAAGACTACTGGGAACACTTTTACAATTGATCAAAAGAAGATTGGAGTGGGACTTTAAATATATTGCTTATAAATGTATGCAAATATTAAAGCAGATATATTAAATGGAAGTCTAAAAGAATTTGTTTTCCAACCAACCCTTTTCGAGCTGGAAAAAAAAATCTATGTGTATAAAAAGAGTTGAAAAAAGGGGGAAAAAAAGTTAATTATTGACATACAAGTGTTGAAACATCTATTAACACTTAAAATATAGTGCTTAAATGTGTATTTTGTATGATTGTAAATACATAGAGATCAGTGAGCTCAAGCTCAAAATAAATAAAAAAAATAATATTAATAAATTAAGTTAGAATCATCTTAAAAGTGTTTTCCAAAACCTGTCAAAAAAAAATCTTAAACATTGATCTGGCTACACTTAATGGAGTTTTCACAATTTCTCCAGTCTTCTCTCATATGATTCATATAAAGGCATTTGTTCTTTTAAAACATCAATGAAAACCCATTTACCAAATCCCTTGACAATACCGTCTCCACTTCTCATCTGTCACAGCATTTTGGAAAAAACTGTGGTTTTATGTTCATTCTACCAATTGATCTTAATCTGTCTGCTTCATTTTGAAACCCTGTTATCCCCACACGCAGTCTGAGGAGTATAACATTTCTTCAGTGCAGAAAATCACACACAAGCACTTAATTAAAATAAATAAAAAATAGAAGGATGACTTACCAAAGCCAAAGGCAGCTGGAGCAGGAATAGGAGCTGACTGAACCGGTGTAGAGGTGTAGAGGCCAGTCACCAGCAGCCCATCGAAGGACACACTAGTGGAAATGGTCACTGGGGAGAAGAAAAGAAAGCAAATCTGTTAAAATTAGCCTTTTTTCATACGTAAGGATATCAAATAAAAAGTAAATACTCAATTAGATTTCACCCTTGCGTGCTTAGTTCACCTCTTTTTATTTTAATGAGTACAGCTCTGATTTAACAACATGACATGGCGGTAAATCTCGCCAATCTTACTCCAGGTTTTTTCTTACACAGCTCCATTCCGATGTATGAAAGACTTGGTGTCCAATAATTGTTGCCGGGCATAAACCACAGTTATTAATATCTCCTCCATAATCAATTTTCAAACAGTTGGCACTTTAAAAGTACGCCAACCGTGCGTCATTACCTAACTACTCAAAGTTCAGTATGTAGAGCCCAAAAATTGTCATAGAAACAATCAAATGATCGAAAAATCGAGCATTATCACATGGTTGATGTGATCGGTATCAAATGTTGTCTTCCGATCAGTATCAGATATTTAATTTATTCTTGTTATCAGCCCTTTAAAGTTCTATGTTATTACTCTGGATAAATACTCCACTAGAAGTCTGCACATCATGAACGGATCACAGCAGCCGGCTAACAAGAGGCTAACAAAAAAAGTTCAGTCAAGCTAGCAAGATGTTCAAAAACTCTTTTAGCCTTAGTTTAAATGCTTTAAATTGATAGAAAATGTCTCTATTAATTTTTCTAAATGCAAACAACAAGCAATAAATGCATTTCAATAGAAAAAAGACACATTTTTCATATGTTAAGCTCACTTTATGCTGCCGACAGATAGATGGCTACACAGCAGCAGCTAACAGCTAAGTCCTAGCCCTGTGATTTAACCACTTAGGGATCGAGCTTAATAATAATAATAATAATAATAAAAATCATGCTGCAATATGAATTTTTAAGAATTTTAAATCAAACATTGAATCCCATTTGGTTAAAAATGTTCAAAAAAATATTAAAGCTAGAGTCACTAAACTTTCTAATCATCCCCTAATTTTACTAGATAATAGTTATTTTTGATAGTTAAACTATTTTTGTTTGTCAAAGTTACTTCACAGAATTTCTCTGTTAAATGATAAAATAATGTTAATACAAAAAAATAGGGAATAACCTGAATCTGTTTATTATATTTTGCTCATTTTAAAAATGTGTTACAAAAGTATCGGATCAGGATTCAGTATAAGCAGATAGTCAAAATCAAATGACTCGGAATCGGATGGGGTCCAAAAAACTTGATGGGGACATTCCTAGTAGAAACTCACATAGCTATGTGTAAATGTGCAAGTTTTGAATGCAGATGCCCAAAATGAGTTTTTATGTGTGTTTACTTAAGCGTCATTTGACGCTTGAACGCACGTTGTCAAGTAGCTTAAAATGGAGCGCACAATGCAAGTACACAATGAAGGAAGCCTAAATATAGGACTGAGTGGTTCTGAATTTTTTTTTCATCAGAAATGAGTAGTTAGCACCTAGATTTTTTTCTTTGTGGCAAAATGTCATTCACTTCAATCGGAGTAAATTACACTAAACAAGACCTTCACCTATTGACAATTGTATTAGATAAGACTGATGAGCTAATTGGCTGTATCCTGATAGCCTTCTAGAGTCAGTGTTCATCACAGGTCACTACAGAGATCTGCAAACTGCCTGAGGTCTATTATCAAGCTGAACACATCTCCTGCTGACTGTATCCAGCAGCACGTTAACTATTGATTTACCCAGTAAAAAAACAAGCCCTGAGTGACAGGCCCACAGAGAAACCAGGCTTAGCCACTGGGCTGTTTCCAGCTAGACTGATCAGAACAACCTGGATCTTACAGGAGAACACATTCCCAAACAGTTCTGTACTGGGGAATCAAATGCTTTGCAGCAGTGAAAGCGGGGTTATTTCCTGACCTTGGAATCCCCATGCCTACAGCGGGGGAACTGAATGGGGAATGCAGGAGACCGTTGCAGTTTTAATGTGTTTTTAGTAAGAATAGCAGCATAATCAGTCAGTCTCAGGGCGTTGCTTCTTCGTGGCTTGTTGTGTTTTGTGGTGAGAATCTGGGCAGAGCAGACTCCTGTGTGGCTCTGTCTGTCTGCATGTCTGTTTGTCTGTCTGGGGGACTCCATTAACAAAACCTTACACAATTCTCCCAGCTTTCTCTGGGTTCATCTGCATGTGTGTGTTCTCTGGATGCGTTACACCCTGCCTGCCTTCTCCTCCTCACTCTCTGGCTTCCCGCCATAAGAAAACCTCAATAATTCATTCCACAACCCTGTTTAGCATCCAGACAATTCCTCCTTTCTTCTTATTTTACAACACCCATAAAAAAAAGTCAACATTTTCTCTTTTTTTAACCATTAACACTTTTTCAAAAACGATTTCTCAAAACCGAAGTAAGAATAAAGATGAGGAAACTGTTTGCATAAAGGGCATATTTTGCTTGGCAACAGAGACATTGCTGCGTTTCATGCAACTCAAGCAGCTCCAACATCCACACAATTAGAGAAAAAGGACTCGTGTAATTGCCGTATTCGCGCAACACTTGCATGTGCTCCTCATTTAAGCCATATCTTCTTCCCAAAAGCGTTTTACTCGACTAATCAATTCCACGTTGTGCTGAGGAATTTCATTGTACCATGCTGTATTGATCCAAGGCTGCACCATGATGTAGTATTTGTTAGAGAAGACGTACAAATTAGGGCATTTCCATTGACCCGTGCTGCCAGCGTTACCCATATATAACAACAATGCACACAAACAAACCTGCTTCCAGCATCTAACTTCTTTGTTAAACCCATGACTTCCTTCTTTTTGCTTCTTCAAGAGACGAGTTTAGTGTGCTGACTGGGGGGCAGAAAAATGGGAATATAAGGTGGAGGGGCGGATAAAACCAGGGGCCACAAGGTTACAAGAAAAAACAAGAACAGGGTGAAAAGCGATGCAGAAAGATAAGGGTGGTGGAGTGGCCCACGGAGAGGCGCACCACCTGATCAATACAAATCCAAGGTCTAAATTATTTAGGCTGGCTTCCTACACCCACCCCCACCTGCCTGTGGAACGCATCGGGCAGATGAGCCAATCAGATGAGGTGAAATCAGATCGTATCACCTGTGGGGGTACTTTACACTCACACACACATACACACCTCCAGAGGACGGCCTTTGATGGTAGCCTTTAACATTCCTCTCCATACTTCATTTCTCTGCGCTGCGCTCTCAGCTGAGGGCGATGGGGCGGGATCGGGAGAGAAATTTATTGCAAACAGACTCATTTGAAGTAAATTGGTGGGATCTGGGTTTCTGAGTGTTTCTTTGTTTAAAATGTCAGTTTTTTGGGGGTATGTGCGCCAACAAAAAAAACATGGGAAAATTGAATTTAAGACTTTCCATAAGGAAGTCTGCCTGGCATTTGTGTACTTTTAGTCTAAGTAAACACAGCAAGTCTTTAAAACTGGAATATTCAGAGGCAAGTTGTGTGTTTGAGTGTCACCTGGTAGGGACTCAGGTCTTGCAAAACCCTCATTACACTGTATGCACAGCACTCATACCCACGTAGTTGCGCTCCGTACTCTTAACACTCCACAGGGCACGTCCCTTGGCTCAAAGCCAGCATGTAAAATTGATGAAGCGGTGTGGTACGCCTCATTATAGACACACACAGCTGCGCTACTACTCAACTATTGATGGACCTGAGGCTTTCTTCACTTTTCTGGAACCGCCATGAGTAATGTTAAAGCACAACGTATCAAAACACCACACAACCCAACAAAATACACATTCGCAAACACAATACTTGCTTTGCTGGGAAGTTTCCCAGAGCTCACTCATGCATAGCAAAGCACACATTGTGTGTGTATGTGGGGGGGGGGTCTTAGTGGAATGCAAAATACATATTTTGCAACAATCAAATGCAGACATAAAACAAGTTTTTAATTAAAGTTTATTTATTAGCAGAAAATGATGTTCCATGTTATGTCTCATAAGACTTTAAATTCAGGTTTGTGAATTCATATTTTACTCTTTCCATAAATATCTTAGACGTATGGTAATCAAGAACAGAATTATTGTTGTAACTATCAATGTAATGTCAACTATTGGCTTAAAATCTTTTGAGATTCTGGAATGTTCCAATAAATCCTTTTGAGTGGGGTTTTCTCTGTTGGAGTAGATCTACGTTAGACAGGAGTCTGGCTTTGTTACAGGAAGGATGGAAGCACTTCTTTAAGATATATATATATATATATATATTTTTTTTTTTTAATTTATTGAGAAAATAAATTAAAAGTACACAGCTTGTTCTGTAGAACTGTGCTTTTCTCTAGGCAGTGTTTGGTTGCTGTGTGGCTTTGCAGAGTGAGCTCATTCTGAGAAAAAAAACAACTATGGGATAAGGCCAGAACCAGACAGAAAACATTGGAGTTCTAACAAGAAACTTGATTTACTGATTAGCCCACAAGTGCCTCTAAAGTTATCGTAGCCTAAAAAAACTGTTAAATCAAGTTTTATTCTGTGTGTACAAGTAGGGATGTGTACATGAGGGAATACAATGTGAAATCATAAGGTAATAAAAGTTTATATATATTTTTTTGTTTTACAGCTTAAACTCTTAAAACTACTCTTGTCGTCATTTGATCAGTAAAACATACAAAAGAGAGTGCAAACTTTTTACCTGCAATGACCTAAATATTGTTCACCTTTCAGCGTGTCCCTTCTGGGGGCGCCCCAGCAAATCAGCCTTCACTTTTTTGTTTGGTTTGGCAGATATTTTTACGCTAGATAACCTTCGTGACACAACCTTCTATTAAATCTGGGCTGGGGACTGGCACAGGGAGACCCAGACTTAAGCCCCCTTATGGCTACATACCTTTGATAACTTAAATGCAGCATTCATATAATTCAAGGTGATTCATCCTTTACCTGGCTAACCCTTTAGCACCTAAGCTATAGCTTCAGTGTTTACATTATTTTTAATAACTGTAACTCTTCAATAATTCACACAATTAATGGAATTTCAGCAGAAATTCTGAAATTCTCTTTTTTGTGTCAGAATCAGCTGATTCATGGTGATCATGTGAACGGTTGAAGAGTTATGGTATGTCAGTGTGTGTTATTTAGGTGTTGCAGGCGACATATCCAGAATTAAAAGATTAAGTCTTGAGTATCATTCACCCATGCACACACAGAGTCACATCATGATCTGCTGCCATTTAAGGTGCCAACCTGTAACCACCAGGAACAATGAGGGGGCTCAATGTCTTTCCCAATGATACTTTGGCACATTGATAGGCAAAGCGGGAAATAATCAACCAATCTAGTATTTATTTTTAGTTTAATGTTTCTCACTTGACCTTTGTTTTGTTGGACATTCACAAGCTCCTGATATAAATTTGACTATCTTATCTTAATTGGTTCCAAAAGATATGGAAGTCTAAAATGTGTATTTCTCAATGAACGTTTTGTCATTTAGATTAGATTTTGGTGCTGCAATGTTTACAGTGTGGACAGAGTCATCTGTGCACAACATGTCCACAGAGATTGTGTACATTATCAATGAAATCCTCAGGAGGGTTCCCTTTATTTGTGTCCAAACGGATGGAGATTTTCCTGGCAGCAAACTGGAAATAGATAAGTGACCATCTGACCCATATCCCACTGGCAGACACACACGTGCCCCAGAGAGGACCAGGAAATGGAGGCCAGACCACAGGGAAGCTATAAATCCATCTGTTACCGTGGCAATGCCAGTGTTGGGGTGCCATTGGATTCTGAGCTTCTTGAAATGGTTTAAACAGACCTGATACTCATCTCATGATGACTGGTCCAACTTTTTTTTCTGTTGAAAAAAATTGAACTAGTATCATGCCGAAAAGCATGTCTGAATCACCTAAGTTTTTGGTGCTACTTGATGGTTTCAGAGTGTGTGGGAAGTGTGCTTCAGCACATACATGTGTCATGTGGCGTTCAAGTCAGGTCCTGAAAGCATCATTCCATTGCATAACCTTCTGGCACCTTCCTGGCCTGCTGGCACTGCCATCTGCTGCTGTGAAACACTCCATCACAGACAACATGTCAGCCACCAAGCATTATATATATATATATATATATATATATATATATATAAGTATAAGTATAAGTGTTGGTGTTCTGCAATTTCCTTATAAAGGAGTTTGCCCTATAGGTGAAGTTTATTTAACTAAAACTGGAGACAGAACAAAGTGATAGGCATTTTTTTTTTTTTTTAAGGAAACTTGTCTACTTTTGGATAAACCACACCCTTCTACCCACAGACCTTTTTGAAAATAGAGGAGGGGCGATGTAATAGTTGAAAGTAGTTATTTAGAAGAGAAAAACTACAACTGAGAGAATATCTCAATTGTGGACCTGCAGGGTATGAGATGTACTGGGTGTATGCCCTAGCTATAAATGCCTATTGTATTGAATTTTATGGGTGATTTGTAGTTTGAAAAGTATTGGCCTCAAACGATTGTCGAAAACATTTTGAGAAAAATTTAAAAGAAAAAAATATATACCCTAGAGAAGTAATAAGGTGACATACAGAAAAACAGACTCCCATTTGGTGACCCCTCTGGTGGTGACAGGTGGGAAAAATGACTAGACTAAGAAAAAATTGCATCATTTTACCACAGCATTAGGGCTATATGAAAAAATCTTGGTCAAGTGGTAAAACAAGAAGCGTAAGATAATCTCTGCAAAAGTGTGTTTTGCCCAGACAAACTAAAAACGCCTAAAATACAGTGAAAAAAATAAATACTGGTTATCATGTCTTTTGTTTTTCATTTTTCAGGTAGTAAGCTGTAGTACACTAAAAAATACGATATATAGATACAATGTGTGAATAAATACATAAAGTAAAGGAATTTACCACTCACTGGGGGCGGGTTATATTAACTTTAAGTCTGGTTTCTCTATCAGAAACCTGTGCTGTATTTTAGCCGTCCATCAGACTGCGTTCCTCTAGACATATCGTAGATGTTCTTTAAAACTGCTGGAGTCAACTCCCAGTTGGGGGGTAACAGTCCCAAGTGTTCCAATCACCACAGTTGTTGACTTCAGCCTCCATACTTATTCTTAATCGTCTCATGTTCCTTCTACTTGATATTACCATGACTTGAATGTTGCATCTACTACTATGGTCTTCTTGTCCACCACCACTATAACTGTTTGTGTCACAAACGGGCAGACAGCTGGTTCCACGTGCAGCAGGTTTATAACCACAGCTAAAAGTCCACAAAGCTAAATCAGGGTCAGACAGGCAGAGGTCAAACACGAGCATGGGATCATTCAAGAGTTGAGTATAGATGTCAGGGTCCAGGCGAGGGTCAGGGCAGGCCATCAGAAACAGAAGACTAGGTCCAGGCAGAAATGCTCAGTAATGCAGGCAGAATGGCACTAAACAATACTTCACACTGAGCAAGGCTTTGTGCACTGCTTATGTGTCCTGTAGGTGATTGGAAAATGAGAGACAGCTGAGTAGGATCCAGGAACTGTGGGCTGGGGCTGCTGGGAGATGAAGTGCAGTCAGTACTCTGTAGACTGCTCCCGCCGGTTGCCTAACGAGGAGACAGACCGCTGACTCCTGACAGTTTTTTAACCATAACCATTTTATCTGTTCTGTGTCTGGAAGTCCCACAGGATTTTTGGTCATTCTCAACCACCTTTGGAGGTGTTTCACATCTTGACAGTAGGAATTCCAGCCCACATGTGGCACAGATGCGTCTTTTCGCTAAGTCAGTCACTTGATTGTGGAATTTCATGTGTGCTCTATCTGCTAGTATATTTCATTCTGCTGGTGCATCCTCATTTTTCTCATGGGAATTCTTGCGTAGTATTTTTTTTGGATTCTCTTCTGATCTCATACTTACACCCTGCTCTTGTGCTGCTGCGATCAACACTTCTGTGATGTCTTTCAGGCCAATCTTGGCCATCCACTGATAGGACTTCTCAAAATCAGCTGCTGTTTAGTTTTCTGCTGGAACATGCTATGCAAGGGAATGACCTTCCATGAATCTTTATGTTTTTCTCTCCCTTTGGATTTGCTTTGCACACCATTATTTGTTAACTCCCAGACTTGGGGTGAAAGTCATCCATGGTGGCTTACATATGCTCCATTCTATAGTCAACATCCATACCCAGTCGTGGTGACGATTTAGATGAGGGGGTTCAGGTCTATGTAGAACAGCAGCAAATATTGGTAGATACCGCTCTTGATGTTGAGTTTTGCAGTTTGTTTGGAGTTGGACTCTGGGGTGTTTGTCTCATGCCAATGGAGTTTCTGATGGAAGCTCTGTATCCTGTTGATGTTCTACAGTTTCAACCTTTCATGAATCCACATGTGAGGTATGTCGCAGACGGAAAAGAGCCTTGGATTCCAAGGCAGCTCTCGTTAACCGGGAGTTGGACCTGGGTCTCCCAGGTAAAACCACCAACGCATGTGTGTACTTTTTCTTGGTGTTTACACACCGGAATGATTAGAATTTTGAATGGGTACATATTACAACATTAAAACTGAGTTTATTCCCATTAATTTGATATATAGGATTTGATTTGGAGAAGAGGGTTTAAAGGTCTAAGTCTTGTGTCTACCAGGAGGAATTTTATTGTATAGATGGCAACAGTCCTCTATTGATAGTAAAAACTGACTGCAAGAACTGAAAGAAATGAAACAAAATTACGGACGCCATGAATATTAAATGATAATAAACAGTATTAACTACCTTACCTTTCTGAAAACCCTCTACTATTCACTACATACAATTCTTGTAATAAAAACCTTTTTAATTAAAACATTAGCTGTGGAAATGAAAATAGCCAAATCAGATCTGTTGAGTTTTAATATCTTTGAGGGATTAAATGTTTGAACAACACTCAGATCCAGTTTCAGAATTAATATCTGCTGTGGCTCTAAGTTAGTATGTTTTGATGATGATTCATTTTTAAACTAATTTTCTTTCTTGTGAGTAAAAATTAGGTTTGAGAGGGAGAACCAGAAAAACACTTTGGGTTTCAGTCCAGAAGAGAGTTAAGGACTTGTCATGGCTAAAGTAATAATAAACATGAATGAGACTTGATGTGAAATGTCAAAGCAGTGCAAATCTCATGAATCTTTCTCCAGGCTTTTTCTTTCACAACTCTATTTCGATAGACTTGGTGTCATGAAATTCCGGGCGGGCACAAACCAAACTTAATAATTTCACCCTCATGATAAATTTTCAAACGCTTGACACTTCCGTGAATTAAAAGGGGCACCATCCATATGTCATCACCAAATGCTAGTCCCTGATTGGTCAAAATTCAACCCGGTTTAACCTTCAATGTATGTTCAAAGTTTCTGCCTTTTTCCATGTAGAGAAAACGACTGTACAAACTTGAGTAGCTACTATATATATGCGTGAATCTTAGAGTGAAACACGCATTACAATATATGGGTTTACATAGGTTTTTCATTGAACGCTCATTGCCAAGGGCCGGCGTGAACGTAGCTTAAGAGAGTTTTTCTTATGATCAACATCATGTGTTGTACACACAGAAGAGAGCTTTTCATTTCCCGGTCAGAAAACTCTCTTGCTTTACTTTCGAAGATACTAAGCGTGTTAACTTACTCCCCAAATGCAGAGTGCTCTAAAGTAAGATCCCTTAAAAAAAAAATGGGCTGGTGGTTTGGATCTGTAATTGACAGTGATAGTGAAGTTAGCTTGAGGCAACATTGTCACTCTAAGTTTGACGACCAAAGGCAACCCACCTATGAACCAAGCTAAAGCTAACACAATATTGAAGTTACAAAATCAAAAATGGAGCTGCAGAGCATGATGAAATAAAACTTCTGAAATGTCGTGAGACTTACACCAGTTGACCAATCACAAAATTCAACTGCAATACTTCTTTTCAACCTGTAGGGGGCAGCCCACATACGGTTTTAGATAATTTCAAGAATCAAACAAGTTTATTTTAAATTGTCAAAAATGTGGCAAGAACCAACAAACAGCCCCATTTATATAAGTCAACAGAAAAGTTTATTTAGTGTTTGATTACCTTTCACATTTAGTAATAAACCTCCATTCTCTTCTCATTCAATTGTTCCCTTAAATCCACTTTTTTCCACAATTCACAAGCAACTTGACTCCGACTCAAAATTTCCTGACGAGGATTATGTCAAAGGTAAGTCTTAGTAGCACCAATAGATATGAATGATGGCAGTTAAATAAACATTCAGCAGGACTGACAGATGTCGGGGGTGTTTGTAAGCAGATGCAATGGTAGTTAACTCTCATTTCAGCCTTTTAGAAAGACCATTCGTCTATATGCTATATCTACTTAAAATGTACCATCTGCTATAAAAAATCTGCTAATCTTGATCGAATCTCAATAACAAGAAATCAGTCAAAAGTTGCTTTTTTTAACTATTTTAGTAGAGAGGATGGTTGTTGCTCAGAAGACAACAGAAACCTTAGCCCACTTTCAAGGAGAGAACTAGACCAAACTTAATAAACGTGAGTGTCTTGAGGCCTCTTCGTCATGTTTTATTAAAGCGACACACACACAGCTTCTCCTGAATTACTTCCAACTGAGATGAAAAAGCCTAAAAAGTGAACATGCTCATGTTCTTTATGACAAAAAAAAGTATGATCTTTTTCAAAGCCATCCAGCTGTTTGGTGTTTTTGCCCAATTTCTGTCTTGCTTTAAAAATATATATATTTTAAAAACCACCCGAACCAGACTTACTTATACTTTTGAGCTAAAAGAGAAAAAGAAACTATCAGAAACACCTGACCTCGCCTTCGTTTTCCTCATGAGTTTTTCTTTTTTAAATTCTAAAAAAATGTTTTTTACTAATTATCTTAGTACCAATTTAAACTCTTGAATTTTCCCTAAACAGTTGAGTTGTTTTTTTTTCAATTTGTTAAATCTTCATAGTATTTTAGTCACTTAAAGATACTAATGAAATAGGAAGATAATACATTTCATTTTTACTTTCAGTCTGTTGTACAAAATTAACCCAATTTATTCCATTTGTGTCAAATTCTACTGCCATGGAAAATCAGATAGCATGTCCTTGCAACACTAGAAAGCAGAAAGAACTATATATACATACATATGCACAGAAAGCAGCGCAGTCAAGCATGTAAGCTCAAGAGGCCTTTAGCGTTCCAGCTTACAGCAGTCAGAGCAATGATTCCACACTCCCTGATAGTGCCTTTATAAATAATTGAGCTGTCAATTTAAATATTGGCTCATCTTACACTGCCTCTGTGCCCCTACTTAACAGCCTCTCTACCAAACCCATCATCCCCACTTCTCCCTGCTTTCAAAATAATTACATGCCATTACATTATGATTATGTTTTTTAATATAAAAACTAAAAAATAAGAACAAGTATTTCTAATGTCAAAAGTTTGAATAAAAATGACAACATTCAGGTTGCTGAATGAGCAACAAAACTGTTTTCCATGTTCAGACTGAGACATCTGTCACTCATTGTGAGCCACACTCTGCAACCATCACATCTGTAACAAATTTCCCCATTGTGGAATCAATAAAAGTTCTATTTTAACCAAGCAGGTGTTTTGCCAGTACACAAAAAAAGCTACACAACGCACATAGTTGAACCACTGCCCGATAACTGCTCTCCAGCTACATTTCAGCCAGTTAATATTTCAGAATACAAAGATGTCCTGGGACTTGGAGAGGAAATGCCTTACTTCTTTTCTCTGTGTTTCCCCTCTTTTTTCTTTTTTGGCATAAAAAGTCCAGATTATGGCCAACTAAGAAAAATAGAGCTGGAATCAATCAAAGTCAAAAGTGTCTATAGCTGTGACTGTTTGAAGTGCAAAGAGGAAGGGAGTAGCACTGACTATACAGAGGGAGGAAGATTGATTTCTAATTAACAAGCTGGGTGTCATAATGAAAGGCTCACTGGTCCCATATTGGCAAAAGAATCAATGAAAGCTCCCTGGACGCCCAGTCTTCATACTTCATGGGAGGTCAGCTCAGCTAAAATGTGTTGATTGTTGTAAATAATGCTTCCTCATGCCACGCTTTGTCCCTTGTCCTTAGGTTTTTAACAGACCTCTGCTTCTAAGGATGTCACAGAAAAATCTGTCATATCCTCCATTACTCTGCAACAGATAGTGGAATATATTTTTCCAATTTGTTAACAGGAACACACATTTATCTTAATTTGTTTTCTTTTGACTTCACCTAATAGATGAAAAAAGGTGCAAAGAAAGTCAAATGAGCACAGAGAGCAGTAAACGTTTATAGGTTTCTGTATGCACAGTTACATAGCAATGGGAATCCACTCTTCATCAAAGACTGGTCCATCCTTAACTGGAAAATGCAATTATTCTTAATTTGCACAGCTGGACCTTAACAAGGTTGTACATATAGCTTCAAAGGGCAAAAAGACAAACTTTTTCGTCAATTTATTAAAAAGAATAATCTCAATTAAATTAAGCATTCATGAGCTCATCATAAGTTAAGACCACAGCCTTTAAATGCCAGAATTTGCACCAAAATGTGTATTCAGTGGTATTTTATGATAATATTAGTAATAATAATAAGGGATTGGATTTTTCTGGGCTTTTCCAGACGCTCAAAACGTTTACAATGATTCTCCATTATTCATGCATTCCTCATTCATACTTGGTGATGGTTAGCTACTGATGTAGCCACAGCTGCCCTGGGGAAAACTGATGGAGGGGTGGTTGCCAGGACGCGCCTACGGCCCCTCTGACCATTCACACACCAGTGGAGCCTCACTGGAGGCAAGGAGTGTAAAATGTCTTGCCCAAGGACACAACAGCAGTTGACCGAACAAAAAATCAATCGGCAGACCTAAAAAAATGTTGCCAACAGAGCTCAAGGATCCAAAAGTCTGTCCACCAACACATGGGACAATTCTTGCTCCAAAATAAGACCATCACTGATACTGACTGTAGCCCAGTAATGATCATACAGCATTTTTAAAAGAAAAGCTTCAAAGGCAAAAAGCACCTTCTATCAATGCCACAAAAAGTGCCGGTTGGACTTTGCAAGGAGAAAGCAAACATTGGTCATTCAAAAGTGGAAGAAAGTTATCTTCTCTGAAGAGGAAACATGTAACCTGGATGGTCCTGATGGACTCAAACTGTAATGGCATAACATAGAGATCCCACCTGAAATATTTTCTATGCGTCACAGTGGAAGAGGAGCCATCATGGTCTGGGTGGATGTTTCCTTCATTTGAACAATGGAGCTTCAGCTTGTGCAGGGGTGTCAAACCACAGCTGGGAAGCCCTGATGACTGAGAGTCCCCAGAACAATGCTGCAGTTCTAACAAAGGACTTTTTTTCCAGGAAAATAATGTCTCTCTTTTGGACCATCCTGCATGTTCTCCTCATTTAAATCCAATTAAAACATTTGGGGATGGATGGAAAGAGAAGTTTACAAAAATGGACATCCAGTTCCTGATAGTGGATGCCCTTCATAGAGCCATCGTTACTAAGAGTTTTGTCTGGACCCTTTAATTTCTGTTTTGAGGACATAAGAAGGTTTTTTATTTTATTTTATGTTGTGGTATAGTCCTAAATCAGCTGATGAACAACGCATTTCAGTTAAATTGCTGTTTGGATAAAATGTTTTCTTAAAATGATCAGCCTCTTGTTTTTTTCTTTTCTTTCTTTTTTTTTTACATCTTGAGGCTCTACTTACTTAGAACCTTGTTAAAAACTAGTCATTTAAAATGTAAATTCTTAGCTGGTCTTAGGTTTTTGATTAGGAGTTGTGTTCTGACAGTCTTCAGAGCAAAACTTTTTCCAATATTTTTTCTATTATAAATAACAAAAGAGTAAAATAAGAATTTTTTTTTATTTTATGGATAAAATACTACTGTCAGTCAACATGAGTTGTACATAAAACACAAAATATAAAGTTTTGTTCATAGAGAGTCTTCATGGAGGTCCAAATCCTGACAGAGCTCACTGAGGACACATGACCCGGAGGTCTCAGGTGTGACACATGGTACCCGAGCAATTAAAAATGTTCCGGGGAAAAAATATGCGTGATCTTGAGTTTAAGCCTGTGTGTAATCTGCCTTGGCCAACCTGCCACGTCTTTCTGGGCAGAAAGGAGCCGGTTGTTTGAGGAATGCTCCTGCTTGGAGGGGGGTGGGCTGGCTGCTAATCCGCCTCTGCCATGAGCTGCATGCCCAGCACCCAGCCAGTGGCACCACACAGCCTCCTCTGTAGTGGGTCCACTGGGAAGCTACAAGTCCCTCTGAATGCTATCAGCACAGACGGCACACTGCCCCCCAAGCAGGGATTACTGCTCTCTCAATGAAGCTGCCAGGAGGAGGATCTGTAACACGGGAGGAGAAAAAAGAGGAGGAGGTACGCTGTCCTCCAACAGGAGTGCTATTATCTAAAAGGACAAGGCCATTAGCAAACAGAAATGTCAATCAGTAGTCAGTTTAAAAAAAAGGGCCCCAGGAGAGCTAGAATATCCATCACTTTCAAGTTGAAACTATCTATTGATTAACTTTCGATTAGGCGATTAGTCATAATTATTTTGAAATCTTCCATTTCAGATTTTTCCTCTAACTGCATTATCTTAAAAGAGGACACAAATAAATATCTGGTTTTGAATTTTCCTGTGTTCCAAATTATTTCAGTGTAAACATTTGTTCTTTACATCATTCAGAAAGTGTTGTTTATTTTATTTGATCTAAAAAAGCCTTGGGTAAGTCTACCTACACTGTAAAGATTTATTTTTTAAAGAAAAATGTCACAATTTGAGCCTTTTATTGTTCAATTATTGTGTTTTTGTGCTTCCAGGTTAATAATATGTTAATTTTAAGTTAAGTTTATTTTTTGTTTGTTTCTCCTCCTTCTGTTCAAGGAGCACTAGGTTTAAATAGTCAATTATCTACAACTATTTATGCTTCTGCTAATTAGTCCTTAAGTTAATGCTTGTTTTTGTCTTTACTTTTAGTCATAACGTATTATCACGTTATAAGTTTTACTTTATTCATGACAAATTGTGAGTTATGCTGCAATGAGAATCTAAAAAAATGAGTTTATCATTAATCCCTGACTGTCTTGTTTCCTTTTTACAAATAAGTCTGTTACACTCTACTGTATGTTCTTCAGTCTTATAGGATTTAAACCAAATATATCAGGAAAAACACTTAAGTCACAAAAACATTTAAAGCAAGTCTGTCTAAATGTACATGCCTTGGGAATTGACCTAAAACAATATTGGAAAAATACCATTGGGACTGAGCCACAATGTGTTTATTTTACTATAACTTGATAACGACCAGCAAAAACCATGCACGTGAAGGCAGCAAAAAATGATCAATCCATCATTAGAGGCCAATGTATGGAAACACTGAGTTTAGCACAGATGTGACCATTCAGCGTAGCATTAATTTGGTATTATTTTGATGAGGGAAAACCAACAGTGAGCTGAACTTTATGAAACTAAAATGTGAATAAATTTGAAATTAATTCTTGCTTAGTTACTTTTTTGAAAACATATTTTATTTATACTTGATTATCTTTCAAGAAAGTATAAGGAATCTGGAAAACGTCTGAGTCACACTGGTTGAATTTTTGGCTAAAAATATTTTGAATTGATTTTAGGTAAAGAATCGGATTGCTAAAAATGAATCAATATTGACATTGAATTGTATCAGAAACCACAAATTATGATGTGTATAAGATTATTGTTGAAAGTGATAGTTACAGCCCTAAAGAAATCTATATCAAATAAACTACAATGTTAAAACGAACTTCCATCAGAAATGCTGCTAGCATGATGCTAATAAGTTAGCATGTATAAAACAATTTGATTCAAAAATATACACAAATTGGTCTGTTTTATGGATCAAATGTGGAAATAAAATCTACCTTTTGTGTCTCCTCAGTTTTTAGAAGACATGCAGTGTATTTATTTTTTTTAATTTCATGGCGTAAGACCTAAATGTGACCGAAGAGAATGACTCTAAGCAAGAAAATAAAAGAACAGCCCTCATTTAATTGCTTGTGGGGCATTTTAAAGAGGCAAGCCGCTAACAGACGAGCACTCACAGGAACTCATCTCCCTGCTCAGAAAAGTTACAGAAACCCAAATTGCTTGTTAGAGCTTCATTTTTTTTTCCAGCTGGAAAGAAGTTGAAGAAGTGAAATTTAAAAAATGTAAAAATGTCTATTGTAATTTGCCCGGATAAGACTGGCACCAGCATACACCTCTGCCTGGCAGTGATATGCTAACTGTCTTCATCTTCTATTCACTGTAGCACACCTGGCACCACGCTGGCTTCATCCCAGCTCCAACAGGCAGAGGCGAACAATGTACCCGTTTCCTAAAGACATTCGACAAACTCTGGAACCGCCAATCAGTTTTCTGAAAATACTGTGTTCAGGTGACAGATGGAAACTCAACTTTAAGACTTTTTTGCTAATGAGCTGCTGCCATTTTTTTTTTACAGAATTGCGTGGTCGGTACCACGTCAGAAAGTTGTCTTAAACACAAGAACAGAGGCGTTTAGTGCCTGTTTGAAGGAAAGTACAACCCTTGTCCTCATGTCATCATGCCACACTTTGCTTTAACACTGCCACAAATAATTATAGTCACCCACTGATCAGGACATTTGTGTTTAGCCAGCGGAACATCTGACCTGTCTTTATGTCATGATGGATCACCCTCTAATAGCTGAGAGGAGTGCGCACAACCAGGCGTGCATGTGTGACAAAGAGATGATTCCCAATGAATTTCCATTCTCATTTCTCGCCCATCTGCTCCTTGACAGAAAAGGAAACTGGGATATAACTGAGAACACAATGGTCTTTAAATGGTTCATCATTCAGCGAACACAATGAGAAGACACCCAAACACCCAGCGAGCCCACACAAAGACTAAAGCGCTTGACACACTTCTCTCTGCGCTGCAAAGTGACCCATTCAACAAAGCAGTGAGAGGTGGAGAAGCTGGGATGATGGTGAGTGAATGAACAGATTCAGACCAAAGAAAAGTGTCCTTTTGGCCCAGATGCATGAGCTCTCTTATGGGGTCCAGATGACCCCAAATTATAAAATAAACATTCCTAGAGTAGCACAAGGGTTAAAATATCCTCTGTTTCTCTTTTAGAATAATAACTTGACTTCTTGAAACTTAAAATGTAAAAATTGCAAGATGAATAGAAATGTAAGCCGGACAGAAAGAAAAAGTCACACCAGCCAAATCTAATCTTCTGGGTTACAGAGCTCTCAAAAATGCAGGTCTGACATGAGCTGGTCAGAGGTCAGACACTCAACAGTCCTGTCAGAGGCTAAGTGGTGAAGAGGACAACACATGTTTCTGTAGTCACAACAAATTTAAGATGTTTGTTATTGCAGTAGTAGAGCGGTCAACCTCTAAAAGAAAGATCATGGGGTTCCTGCCTTCTCTGTCTATGTGTCAAAGGGCTCCTGGTGGTTATAGGTTGGCGTCAGTGATCGGCATCAGTGTGTGGATGTAAAGTGATTTAAGCTTTCAAGGTAGGTAATAAATATGAGTATACGCCAATTTGAAAAGACTCAATTCCAGATTGTCCAGCCTGTTGTGTGTGACCTTCACTTGAACATGTGACTGGTTCGCTGTACTACAGACATCAGTCAACGGTACAGAAAGGGGAGAAAAAAATCCCCAACCATGACAAGTAATCAACTTTACAGATAGATAATGGCTTCTCACTTTGCAGGGCACATTGAGTTGTTTCTGTTGGCTGGCAGCAGAACCGCCGAAATAATTCACATGTCTAATCTGATAGGTTATCATGGGATGAGCAGATGGTGTTTAGTGAGAGTGAATTTATCTCTAAGTTCCCATTAAAAATGCCATTTAGTGGCAATGTCCAAATCTCCTTGAAATGCTGATTGTTTCTTTGGCCTCTTCCATCATGTGCATCATGACAGCGGTTGCTGCTGTATTAACGGTTGACAGATTAGTGTTGGACTTTAACTAGTCCTTGAAGCGCCTCTCTAGTTCTGCTCCATTGCTTTTTTTTTCAGCACCATTTCTGTGTGTTGTTTCGCTGTGGGATGGTGTTACCAGACAAAATGGTGTTTGATATTAGGCACATGCTAACCATATGGGGCACATGGCTAACATGTGGGTAATCAGAGGCTCGTGGAAATGCTTCCACCATTGTTTTGCAATGATTTCAACAAACTTTCAGACGGAAATAAACACAAAATCACACTAAACGTGCAAATATGTGATGCAAAGTGTAAATGTAAACACTCGTTTTCAAGGTTTTTGGGTAAATTGAAAATGTAAAAATGACATAAACATTTAAATACATGTATTTTCTTCGTATTTTAGGTAAATACCTGGGATTTTATGATTATAAATTCAAACCAAACCATATTTTACACCATTAATCAAATGTAGGGGAAAATAATTAACTGAATCTCTATTATTTATTTTTTTTATAGCATTTAATTTAGCATGAGCCAACTGAAGGGTTTTCCAACACTGTTATTTGCTTAAAAGGATACGGATTTTTAATAAATTTTTAGTTTTTTTTTTTTTTTTTATTGTTTTTTTGTACATAAATCATAAATGAAACAAAAACAAAAACTGAGGTTTGTGGAATAAGTAAATCTTTGCGTTCTTACTAAACTCATATACATGTTCTTATGCACCCTAGTCATACTTAAACTTTTAAACTTTTTATGCTTACATTGAAACCGATACTCTATGTAGGAGTAGCAACTGAATCATTTATGAGACACTACTGTGTTGCCATAGATAGATAGATCTTTAATTGTAGGAAATTGTTTTGCTGCCTCTAAAATCTTAACTACTAAGGAGCTGAGTTAAAGAGTGCTGCTTACTATGCAAAATACATAAATACTGAACATTTTATTTTGTTTTAAGAAGCTCAAACAGCTAATATGCATCAAAGATGCAATAGAATATATACTTCTAATCATATTGAAAATAATGTCTAACTAACGCAACCTCCTACCTTTACATGACCTCTGCTGCCACCTTTAAGCACATGGTTCATCTGGATTAAAGTTTGGTGGATTTTTGCTTTTTTGTAATAACAATTGTTGAGTTTTCAGTCTTTCATGTAAGAGGGAATAAGGGGACTTTTTGGGTAAAAAAATGTATATAAAAATGGAATGAATTTTTTAAATTACTGTTGCAAGGAACGGCAAAAATGAAGAATTCTGTAGGATTTTTTTGAGTTCTAAATGTGATCTTTGGGTTATATGTTGTGGTATTTCTTCATAAAAAACATGCTTGTCGTTCTCATACTCTCACAGTGCTCTTTAAAAATTTCAGGGAGTAATTTAGAAAATATTTACATTTGCTGTATCAAGAATTTCTTTTTTTTTAAATTAAAATAGTGTGTTTGAAATAATTTATTGCCTTCTTGGAGTATAGGGAGGTGGATAGGTGGTTGAGCAAATCTTGTTTTTTTATTTATGTCTTAGGTGCACAGCTTGACCTTAGATTGAATGCAGGCAGAAAATTCTCCCACAAATCCTTTTATGCCTCATCCTCCTGTTTCCCAGCAGCTCAGAACGTTTCCGCAGCTTTTCTGTTTCCATTTTGTCCACGGTGACCCCTCTGAACGCCCACCCTCTCAAATATTTCCCTGTGAGTTACACAGGCTCTCCTGGTCATCTCATTCTGATAGACCGACACAGCAATCGTGTCTACAACGCACACACGGAGTGGTCTGCCCACACACCGTCTTATCACTAAAAAGCAACAGAAAAGCAAGAGGCTGTGAGGTCAGGTCAAAAACTCAATTACTATACAGACTCCAAACCTTCCTCTAGCGCTTAACTAAAGACTGAGGTGGTTCTCCGAGACCCCACACCTGCGATTCCTTTTCATCGGATCACTTATCTCTTTTTTTTCCCTCTCTCTTTCCTTCAATAAACATTTTTCCTACACTGGCTGACTTTAGTTCTCCAGAGCAACCACACAGACAAACTCTCAGATGTTTTCCACCCCCATTTGTGCATGCAGCGTTTCCACTGATTATATCACCCTCTTAGAATATTAAACTGAAAAATAATGTAGCACTAAGGCTCGGGACATTAAAAGAAGCTATAATAAAATGAATTAAAAAATTGCTGAAAGGGATTGGTTCCATCACATCACAGGTAAAATATTGATGGTAGACTTTTTCTTGTCAGTCTAGATTTATCAGCGCTTAGAGAGAATTATCCAAACACCCCCTGAGAGATGTACAACTAACTTAGAATCCACTCCAATAGAAGTGGGGTTTTTTATGTTTTTAACATGCTTTTGGGGAATTTTTCTCATGATGGAGGTCACATAAAAAGAACATTACAATTGCACTTGTGAGTATTTCTTCACTCAAACTGCAGTAGATCAGGAGCAGACAGAAATATTGTTGAAAAGCTAGTAGTTGTGACAACATTTGACTACATTCCAATGCATCTTGCAGATGACAAGGTCCATGCACGTTTTCCTCATCTGAACTAGCTTCTGGGGCATACTGTTCGGCTAGATAGATCCAATATTGCTCGCCATTTTTGCTGCACTGGTTAGGTTAGGTTGGAGTTGTAAGGGTCAGTAAGCTAGCGGGAGAAAGTGTAAACCACATTTCTCAAAGTCAAGGCCCGGGGGCCGGATCCAGCCCTCCAGATCATTTTACTTTATTGTTACTAGCAGCCCAATGTTATCTTGCAGTTATTTCTAACTTGTATAATTTTGGCAAAATATATATTTATGGAGAGTAAAATATTGAAAATTATTTAAGGATTAAATTGATTTATTCTTGAATAATATTCCTGTCTGTTTTTATTCAGTTGTGTTTAAAAGTTATTGTTTTAAAGTTTAATTTTTTTTTTTATCTTGTTCAGGCCGCAACCTAAGATGTGTTATGGATTTGTGCAATTGAGTGGTGTAAACAGAGGGATGATGGGAAATGGGGGCAGGCTTACTCTGTGCCAACAGACTCGTCCACAATTTAGAGGCAAATTTCCAATGAACAATTGCCGCTCTGCAGAAACTATGTCTTAGAAAACAATACAGTTTTTTTTTTATAGTCCTTTAAGGAACTACTTTAAGAACTGTTTCAATTGCAGAAATAAAAATGTACAGATCGAAGTACTGACAAGTACTGATATTGTAGGTATGTTATCATAAAATGTACTGATACATCATGAAAACACACACATATATAAATATAAATATATGTAATGTCTTGCACTTTTACAAGCTAACTTGCTTGTTTTCTATGTACATCAGCGGTATTCATTCAAAATATTAAGAGTGCAATGATGACTCGCTGTCATGTGACAAAACATGAAAGAGAGCAAAAGTGAGCAGCCTAATACCCTGTCATTTCCCAGTGCAAGCCCCACTGCCGCTATCGTATCTGCTAAATCCCCTCATCCTCATTTAAATCTCCCCCTACACCATTCGATCCCAGCCGCGGCCCTATTTAAACCCCCCCTTACAATCCCAGTCCACCACATTTCTAATGCTAATTATGTAAACCTCCCATCCACTCGCTAGTTACTCAAATCTCTCCCCACCCGCTCTCCTCACAAGCCCAGCCCCAGTTAAAGGGTGCTTGACTGGAGGGTCGATCCGGGCTGTTATTTTTCATAAATATAATAATGCTGCCTGTTCTCTTCTTTCCACCTCTGTTTTTCCTGACCTTTTTTTCCTCCATGCAAAAACACAAAGTCTGTCACATGTGGCGTTTTTGAATTTTGGAGGTTTATTTCTTCTAATAGTGGAATGCAGTTATTAGTGAAATAAATCCACTGTTTAGGAGATCAAATTAGGTATTACGACATCAACTGGATCAAGAAAGGAAACAAGTTCATCCTAAAATAATGTGTCTTTAGTTAGCTACAAATAATCAATTGCCTTAAGAAATAAACTTTCTCCTGAGATTTTGAGCTTTTTCAGAAATCCGTCTCCAAATGTTCAACGGGTTTTGAATGAACAGAGAATGAGTCAATCTCTCCCTGATAAGGTTCCTGCAAAAGCATTCAAATTTAAAGGAACAACAACCTTTTTTTCCTGTCAGTTTTTATTCCTACGAGCAAAACCTTTTCTTTTATTTCTCCATTTGCATGCTGAGCTTTCACACTCTCATTCAGTTGGAAGGTTTGTGCCATTAGTCCTGAAGAGAAACCACCTACACACGGAACAACAACCAAGTCCCACCAAGCTTTACTACTGTTACAGCAAGCAGTAAAACAATACTACCTTAATTTTTGTTAATAAAGTTTGTCTTTTTTAACCCAGAAATGTGTCTAAAGCACATCTTTAGCTGTATTTCTTTCATTTTCAACAATAATTCATCACATGGAACTTAAACATTTTCAAAAATTGTTCAAAAGTGTGATGGAGAACTTAGAATATTAATTTAAAATGTTGTTTTCCTGAACAATACATTTCTTTTTTTTCATGCTGCAGTAATAGAATTAAAGTGGAGACCATAGGAGGCGTGCTCACCTTGGTACTCCTGTCCGGGGGTGTAGGCGGTGGGGCTGCCTGTGATTTGGAGGGTGAGTAACACCTCTCCTCCACCCTCTGCTACCCCAGCTCCCTCCAGCTCCCCGTGATGGGTGCACAGGAAGAAGAATGGGTTGAAACGGGGATAAAAGCTCGCAGGGGGTGCCCCGAAATCCACACTGCCGCTCCCGAGGACTAGGGACAACAGGGCACAGCCAAAAAGACCCCCGAGAGAGGCCCGCGCCATGGCCAACGAAGCGGGGGCACTGAGGGAGGTGGAGGGTGAAGAGGGTGACGGGTGGGTGCTCCAGAGGACAGGATGGGAGTCCACAGATGAGTCCAAGTCCAAAAAAGTGTGTGTGTGAGTGTGTTATGTGTGCGGGTGTGTGGGCTTTGCCGTCATGAAAACTGTTCTTCTGTTCCCTCCGCCTGTCCTACCTCCACTCTCGGGGAGTTCAGAGCTTCGCCTGTGCTGTCCTGCTCCGGCGTTTAAATACCTCACCCCCCCTCCCTCTGTTTCCTCTCTCCTCCCTCCCTCTTACGCTCTGACAGCAGATCCACGCGCTGTATGAGCTCTCCTAGACGGCCTCCCTCCTCTTTCCCGTCCACTTCTTTCTCCTCCCTTTCCCTGCCAGTCTATCACTCTCCCTTTCCCCCCTTAATCTCACACCCCCTTCTCTTATCTCCTCTTTACCTCTCACTAAAACATTGTGTTACTCCACGTTGCACTCATGTACCCCTCTCCTGAGACCTCGGCTGCCTTATCTCTGTGCATCTGTTAGTTTCTTCATCCCTACAACCAGCCCTCTGACGGATCCTTATTTTACTCTTTTCCTTTGTCTTTCTGCCCATCCACCAGACAGTCTCCTCCTCTCCCACCCACTATCACACCTCCTTCCTCCCTCACTCCTAAGCTCCTAAGCTATCTATTGCTCAACGTGCTGCTCTTCTGTTTGGTCGCCCTCCCCTCTTTTCTCAACCCTGTACGTACCCGTCCCTCCTCTCATCCTCAGAAATCCTTGGATTTGTTATTTTTTTTCTTCTCACTTGCCTTTTTCACGGGCTTTCCATTAGAATCTCATTTTCCACAAGACCCTCCAACTTTTCTCTCCCCCCGTCAGAGCAGCATGTGCCAGCGCTCAGCTCTACATTAATCTGCCACTTCAGTGCAGACACCAGCTACATTTCTGCTTTCTCCAGGGCCCCAGAGAAGCATTTGTGTCCTTCATCTCTATCTTGTCCTCTTCATCTACATTTTGTCTCCACTCTTCTGTTTGTAGATGATTCACTTTGGCCCCCAACCAACTCCACCTTCAAAATATATTCCCTACAGAGAACAAGATGATATTTAAAAAGGGATTTTCGGGAAAGACAAGAACACAGCCTTGTTTCCAAAGGATATTCAGAAAGAGAAAATGCAATAAAGAAAATATTAAAGATTGAAACTTAAAAAAAAACTGTCCTACTAAAAAAGTCCTACTCCAACCTTTTTGTAAAAGTGTTCCCAATTTTTTTTTCATTATTATTTTGCAGCCTTTAGACAACTTTTTTTTTTTTTTTTAAGTGTCATTTTCCAGGGCATAGTTTCTCCAGAGTGGCAGGAGTTCATCCGAAATTTGCCTCAGAGGTGTTGGCGAACCATTGGCGCAGAGTAAGCCTGCTCTTATTTCCCATCATCCCTCAGTTTTCAATTTTTCCCACTAGCAACCCCAAATTAACATTAACCAAAATGCTGAGCGTTATTGGAGCTATTTAGCTGCATTCGAGCCAAATGGCAGGAAAACAAAGTCGTACATGGACCTATTTGTCCACAAGTGGATGCATCGGAGTAGCCTGCCTATTTTTGCACCCACATCCCAGCTTCAGGATTTTTCCAACTGATTTTTTTCCATTTGCTCTTGATTTGCAACAATTTGACTAAAGAAACACTCAGAAATGCAGTTTTACACCAAATGTGGTCTATTTGTCCTCCTAAAAACACCAAAAAACTCAATTTTCATTGAAGTGGGTCTTTAAAGAACTTGTTAAAATCAGAGTCTGTAGTTCTTCTTTAGCTGTAGGTTTTTTGTTAAGTGCTTATTATAGACATAAACACTCCCAAGCCAAATAAAACTGTGCACACACTCAAAACCACTCCAAAAAGCTCGACTGACCCACAACAGGAGCAGAGGCAAGTCATGCATGGACCACTGCCTACACCCAGAGCGGCACAAACACACATCCACCACCACATTCTCAAACACGCAGCTAAAAGCCAAAGCCATGTTTGTATAAACACAACAAATCAAAGTGTAGCAGATGTATTCATTTCTTGTTTCTCTCTGAAAGATTCATATTTGGCAAGAGCGGGATAATTCACCTAGCAGGGCAGTCGCTGCTTCCAACTCCAGTCTGTGTGTTTACACAGACAACACTTCAGATGCCAAAAAAGGCTGGATAGAAAGGCAAACATTCTGCAAGATAAAAGAGAAGCTTCAATTACTTTGTGGCTTTATGGTGGGCAGTCGGGTTTATACGAGTCACTTTTTGGAGCTGTGGGTAAAACCCTAAAAGTGAGAAGGTGCTCTAAAATGGAGACACTTTTTAACCAAAAGTACTAAAGGTCTAATGAAGAACAAAAAGTGCTGGCTTTGATTTTTTATTTGATGGGAACATTTTTTGGCACTTTTTTGTGGCTGTACTGCTAAGAGTTAGCAAACATCTGCCATCATTGCTTGTGTGGTATATAAAAAAATAGATTTTGCAATTTGTTTCTTCCTGTCATCATTCATGTGTTTTTTTTTTAGATTAGCAACAAGGTGAAACATAAGGACAAAAAGTCACTGAAATTGTGTGTACTTTTGCTTTATGGGTTGATATGTCCAGGGATTACAGTCTATGATCACTACACAAATCTTTATGTCCATCTCCAGGCTTTATGTACAAAACGGTCTACAATTAAGTGCCCAATGAAAGTTAAGCCAGTTGAACTTTGACCAATCAGTGACTTAGATTTAGTAGTCACATGTGTAGAGTCCTTTTCAAGACACGGAAGAGCCAACTATTTGAAAATTGATCCATCCATCCATCCTGACCGCTTTGTCCCTTTCGGGGTCGCGGGGTGCCGGAGCCTAACCCGGCTACTGATGGGCGAAGGCGGGGTACACCCTGGACAGGTCGCCAGTCTGTCACAGGGCCTCAATCACACACCCATTCACTCTCACATTCACACCTAGGGGCAATTCAGAGTCACCAATTAACCTATGAAGCATGTTTTTGGACGGTGGGAGGAAGCCGGAGTCCCCGGTGAAAACCCACGCATGCACGGGGAGAACATGCAAACTCCACACAGAAAGGTCCCAAATCCCCCAGCCGGGATTCGAACCGGGGCCTTCTCGCTGTGAGGCAAGAGCGCTAACCACTGCGCCACCATGCAGCCCTGAAAATTGATCATGAAGGAAAAAAAATAATAATTGTGTTTGTTCCTGACTGGTATTGTGTGAGACAGAGTTTTAAACATATTGGAATAGAGCTGTGAGAGAAAAAGCCTAGAGCAAAATTTGCTAGATTTGCCCCGCTTTGACATTTTGCACCAAGCCTCTTCCACTGTGAATACAAATGCTAGTATCGGTTTGTGAAAATCCAGTGTTAACACCATAAAATGAAAGCGCGTTCAAGGATCCTCCTTCTGGAATGCACACCACATGCCTTGTGTGTACGTAGCTTCAGACAGAGAAATGCTACATGTGCTAACTGCAGAGACAACAAAACATTACTGTAGTCTCAGAAAAAGCCAGAGAGACAGAGAAACGGACTGTAGAAACTTTCCAGAACTTTGTGCTCTCTCCAGTAGCTTTATGAGGTCAGGTAGGTGGATGGGCCTGCTGAGACTGAGGAGTGGGGTCTGAGGTTATCGCTCTCTTTCACTTCTCTGATTACCCATTAGGAGGCAAAGCTGGAGCTTTGTGTTGACTTAATTAAGGACTTTTAATTAAACTCAAAGCAGGAAACTCACACATGAGATTTCTTGGAGGGCTTAAGTTAAAAAGCTCTGACAGCTTTCCTCTCCAAATGTTGCCTACATGTAGATATTGTTCGAGCTGGTAAAACTTTATAAAATACTTTGGATTAAAAACCCAGTTACAGAGACAATCTTGGGTTAAAAAAAATCAAATGTGACTTCTTCTAGAGCCTTCCAAAATCTACATATCTTTCCCTGAGTGTGGTAGAAGTTTTGAAAAACATCCTTAAAATAATACAGAATCTTCTGAGCTCACAACAGCTCTAAATCTTAAGGGATTGATACTTCAAAACGAAGATTTCTAACCAGGAGCATAGAGGTAGGTACACGAAATACTGCAGACATGAAAGCATTTGACAACACAATTGTGCATTTAATAACTTAAGAACTTGGTGTGTGTACTTTTAACAAATTTAAGCTGACAAATAAAGTCACCCATCAAAATCCTACAAACACTAGGATGGAAATCTTGCTTAAAAATGTAATTTCTGTCATTCTGAACTCAGGTGATAGTTCAGCTGAAGTAGATGAAGACCACATTTAGAAATAAGAAGTTTATATGGGTTCTGGTACATTAGCAGTTTTTTGCTTTTTAAACAATCCCCAGTGACTTCAAAGCATTAGAAAATAAAGAATATATAGTAAAAAACAAATGCTTCATTAAGGATTTAAGAATTTGAAAGAGAGAAACATATACGTTGATGTTTGTAAAACCCAAACTAGAATTTTGCATCAAGGATTCTAATATTTTTCACGACAGCTTCTGTTGGTAGGTTACCTTATATTTTGCTTGAGACCCTTTTAAAAACCAAGTTGTACGAAAATGGATTTTTCAGTGTTTCTAACATGTTCTTGTGGCATTTTTCTGATGATAGAGGACATATAGAAAGTAAATCCATCCATCTATCATCTCAAACTGCTGCATCGCTTTAGTTAGAGGCTTACCTGCCCACCATCGGGAGAAGGTAGGGTATATTCTCGACAAGACATATATAAAGAAAATTAAGCTTATCATTGCATTTCTGAGTATTTCTTTATTCAAATCATATTGTATTTGTTACATAAAAAATATACTGGGTGGGCCGCAAGCTCCCTCCTCCCATTCCCTCTGATACATCCAATTGTAGACAAATAGATCCATGTACGTCTTCATTCTCTTCGTCTAAGCTGGTATCTGGCTTAAAACTCTATGGCTGGTCGGCTCCAATATTGGATTTTTGTTGCACTGGTAATGTTATCTTGGGGGTGTGGAGGGCTGTAAGATAGTGGGAAAGTGTGTAAACAGAGAGCTCTCAGCGATGGGGAGGGGAAGCGATTGCTTTGTGCCAACAGACCCACCCACAACTCAGAGGTGAATTTCCAATGAACTGCTGCCACTTTAAAGAAACTATGGCGAAAAAATTGGCATATTCACAACAACAAAAAAAACAAAACACTCGAAACATTTTGAAAATATATCAAATTGATTGGAGTGGGACTTGAAAAAATCATGAACACATGAGTGTAAAGGCACAGCGACAGGTATAACAAATACTACTCATGAGATACACATGACACACAACAAGAAAGGTTGGGAAGCACTTACCATATGGAGGCATTGGTCCAGAAAACAACAGAAATCCACCTTTCAAGTCACAGTCCCTTCCCTGCTGTTTGTTTCTTCTTGGCTTGCACCAAATTTGGGAACAGAGGGTGGGGGCTTAGTGCTAACTAGGCCACTGAGAGCAATGTGGGGTTTGGTGTCATGTCCAAGGACACTTCGACACACATGGGAAGACAGAAGTAAGATCCTGCAATCAGAGGCTGACCACTCCACCTTAAACACAAACAGAATACAAGAATAACCGGCTTATTTAAACTTAGCACAAAAAGAAGGATCATTTTTGTTAAACCAGGTTTTAACAAGCTTGTTTCTGGGATGTTAGGCATTATCGGAGTTAGTGCAATTGCTACAACCAACATGAGGCACTTTGGTGCCACAATTGTGCTACTTGAATAGATCATTTTTATTTTCAGTACGTTTGTTGTCCATAAGGCCAACATTCTGGTGTTTAAACCCTCAGTTGAGGAAGTTCTGAAAAAGTCTTACCTGCAATTGAAGGACAATGATGGACGGAACTGAGACCCACCACAGCAGGCAATGGAAAGCGTCTGTACTCTGTGACCTCCCTCTCTCTCTGTTTTACATAGGTTCTACTCTACATACCTCCATCGCCGTGGTCATTTTCCAGCTCCATAATACCAATACACATTTTAAAAACACACACTCACTGTGTGCAACTGGGGGCTATCATTCTCCATTATGAAAACTAGGTCAGGGAGAGATGGGCGAGTGGAGAGGGGTCGTAATTATTTTTATCATTATTAATTTCCACCTCAAGGTTGTGCGGAGGCTTTTTTGTCTGCTTCAATCATCTTTTCAACCCCCCCTGCATCCATGCATCCACCATCACTTCCAGTGTCTTTGAAAAGGCTGCGTGCCAAACAAGTCAGTGCAGACAGTAGGGTCACAAAAGAGAGAAAGAAAAAAAAAAGCTCAAAGGGATGGGTTGAGTATGATGAAAAGAGAGAGGGGACAACACTGACAGTGGAGATACAGGGGTTGGATGTGTCGCTCCATCACTCATTGGACCCTAATTTCCTCTAACAGGTTGTTTACTTATTATGGTGAAAGATAATAAAGGCCTGGGTGTTGGAGGAGGGGAGAAGGCAATGGCAGGAAAAAAATAAAAAAGAAAGAGATGCCCCACGGGAGCACTTCAGCTGTGACGGCTTGCACACTCCAATTAGTCCCATCAAAAGCTGGTGTCCCGCTAAAAGTCTGGAGAAAGAGGTGTGTCAAAATGAGGCACAGCCGCCCCCAAACTCTTAAAATCTCCTTTAACAAGTAAATCACACATTCAAAGATAGTTCAGAGTCTATAATTGTTCACCACAAACTACAGATTTCACAAAGTTATTATCGTTTACTAGAAGGCAAGAATTTTGCAGAATCTCTGATGTTATGAATGGGATGGAATAATATTTGGATGGTGTAAAAACTTTACAAAAATGCAACATTATCCCAATACTATTTAGTTAGTCATTAAAAACTTTCATTCCATTGAAATTTGTATTTATTAGCACACAAAACAATAGAAATGCTGAAAATATTTTATGTCAGCTACACAAAAAATTAAGATAACAACAATACATTTATTGGATCAAAATGGATTATTTATCTGTTTTAGGAGGTACAAGAAAATGAGTCGCTCAACAAACTCAGAAAATAAGGTTTTGCAGAATCAACTATAATTAAATGGATTAAAGTTTGGGAACCCCAGGTAAAACGTTATATTATTGTGCATAAAGAAGCTGAGGAAAGATGGAAACATTTTCTAGAACAGGGGTCCCAAAACTTTTCACTCAAAGGGCCAAATTCTAAATGGGATCACGGTCCGCGGGCCAAATACAACCTTTTTTTTTTTTTGTCTTTCTTTGAAGCTACTCCTCTTAGGCAATGCTCCTCAAGTTGTGTTTCTCTGGGTATTTTTGGTAACCCCTCACACAGCTATTTTGCTTTTTTATGAAACTGAATCTTGTTTACATTTTTTGTTACAATGGTGGTTTTGGTGAAAGAGCTCAAGGAAAACACACAAAGAAAACTAGTTTATTTAAATGAACTCAAGAAACAAAACAAACAACAAAAAAAATACAGTCAGGACTTGGAACCACCAACCTCAACCAATCAGAGTTCAAAGACGAAAGAGAAAATACACACACGACAATGACACCAAACTATGAACTGGCAAAAAAGGGGGACAATGTTGTCTAAAACTGATCCATGTAACGACCAGAACCTTGATGAATACAATAAAAACAAACGTAGATACACGAGAAACAGAAATTCTACAAAAGGAGGTAAAAGAAAATAAACAGGACCAACTTAAGAAAAATGGAGCATTCACACTGGGATGTTTGGTCCTGCATAGAGCTTGTGTCCCGGAGTCGTCTGGTTTGTACTTGGCAGGCGTAAATGCTCATCTTAACACGACTCAAAAAAGAGAGTTTTGATTCATTCCACTACAACTGGGCGAAGGCGGAGAGCACTCCAAACATCCTTGCCTGTCCATCCCCGGCTCACAGATGATTACAGAACGACTACAAGCTGGGTTTTATTTCAAGGAGGGGAACTGGTTTTTGGTCGTAGCAATTCTGGATAGAGACAAGTAAAATGTGGTTGCACCAAAAAGGAAATTGTAAAAAGAATTCCAAACCAAAAATATCAGCTTTAATAATAATAAAAAATACAAGTCTGCCAGAGTATTCAGGTCTAAAATACATACAAATAAACATGAAAACAAGGTTTGATGACTCAAAGAAGTAAACAAAGAAATCACAAAATAAAAGCTACATAGTTGATTACCTGAAGCCACAATTACAGCCAGCTACTAGTTCTTGTAATTAATAGAAATAGTGGATAAAGGTACAGACTGTCTTTTTTTTTTTTTTTTGGTAGCACCACTCGTTGATTTGTAATGTACTGATTTTAAGTCTGTTTTTTTAAATGTAACTTTTCATGAGGTTCTATCTCGGCTGTATGTGATGTTGCGAGATACCAGTATTCCCATAAATATGAATGGCTGACAATCCTGGAACTTGAGGGAAGATGCCCAGTGAGGTTTTTTTTTTTTTAACTAAAGATTAAACATTAATGTCATAGAAAATGGTCATGCCTAATTTGCAATTATTATTATTATTATTAAAAACAATTGACTACTGGTTAATTGATTTCAAGCAGTTTTAAATAATGAAAACCAAAGAAAAACACAATATAAAAAAACCTTAAATATATAAAATCTATTTCATACATTAATTCATAAATGAATAAAAACAATAATAGAAAAATATGTTATCCACCTGAAAATATAAAGAGACATACAGTATTCACACATACAGTTCACACTAGAGGTATAACAATTAATCAATGAATTGATTCAACCAGATTGATCTGTGGGGACTTTGTGGTCGAGGGTGTAGTTGAGTTTCCGGTTTTAGTTGTTACTTTTTGTTGTTTTGTGGCTTTCGCCTCGCTCTTGTTTCATTTTGTCCTCCTGGTATACGTCTGCGGGTTCCCTCCACTTGTTGCCAGATCGACTTGTGTCCTTCTCAAGGGCTGCAAACCTTCTAGCCTTGACCAGTGTTTAGTTTGAAATAAACAAGGACTTTTTTGGAACTTCCTGCGTCCTGCGTTTGTGTCCACACCTGGATCCTGACATGATTAGTCTGAGGCAGGTTGCTCATCGAATCAACACATATTTAGACTTTTTCTATTGATTATTGGGGCATGTCTGTTTAAGTAAATGTCAAGTTTTCAACAGATAATATTCACAATCTAAGTTCAAAGTGGCTAATAAAAAAACACGGCATTCTAGCATAAAGGATTTCTGAGTCACATGAGATTTGTGTGTAAATGCAGTTTTGTGTGTGGAACAAAGGTTTGTGTGTATAGTTTGTTTCAAGCTGTTGTAATTTTAAGTTGCGTGAGTGTAAATTGAGACATGCATTTTTTGTATTTAGTAATTTTTGTGCTTAGACACAAAATGTTTGTATGAGTTACAAATCAAGAATTACACACACAAATGGGGGTGATACTATTTTCTCTCCATACAAAGACACATTGAATTCATTAAAAATAATGAATGTCGAATAGAGTTTGATTCCTTGAGAGGGAATGGGAAGACATGAATTTACCTAATCCCATCCCTATCATGTTTTATTTAACTTTTTTTTTTTTCCACAATTGCCATAATCCAGTTTTTTACATCGATTTCATGTTATTAATCCTTTTTCACTCCAAGTACTAATCTGTACTATATATATATATATATATATATATATATATATATGTGTGTATATATATAACAACAAGAAAAAATGAGAAAACAATATGAAAACAGAGAAGGCCTAAGCAAAGTGGTAATTCTATAACCTTAAAATCTAAATTTAAAGTAAAACACAAAGCAGTCTCCTATGACTTTAGGCATGACAACAAATGTACATCACAAATGTTAGTTTTCCAAAAAGTCCAAAAGGTTGGCGACTCCTGTTTACCTGAAGCAGTTTCTATCTCTATTTTTAAATGTTGCTCATTACAAATAATACTGGCTTCATGAGGATGATGTGACACGTGTGTCAATGCATATTTTGGAATGAAAAAAAACAAAACAAAACACTAAAACAATTGTTTTTTAAAACATTTGTAGTTTATTTAACACCTTAAAACCAGCCTCTATTATCATCCAACACCTTCAGACTTTAATGAATGATGTACAGTATGTGAATAAATAATTGGACACAATTTTTGGGAATATTTAGACACATCCATGAAACTAAGGATTATTGTTGTTCAAAATGTTTTTTCAGCAAAAGATAAACCAGCTCTCAAATTGGGTGTTCAGAAATTTGAATGTTTGCGTTTGTTACTCCTCCCGATGTCAAACTGTATAACAGATTAATCCATGTTTCGATAAATATTTCTTCAAGCGAGCTCTCCGAAAGCTGGAGGATTTTAATCTGTCATGCCGCATCATTTATTTTTCAGACCGAAGACTCAACACTGTCCACATTCCACAGACACATCAATATAAACTGTCATAGTTAACGCTTAAAAGTGGCAGTGGGCCATAATTAGATTTTAAAAAATATTACACTTCAAACTACTATGTTTTCTAGAGTTTATCATAGCTGGAATCTTTACAAAACAAAAGCTGAGTTCTTTGCTTTTATATGTTTTAGGTGCAAACTTTGAGTACCAGTCTGTGTTATCATGATATTAACCAGAGCTTTTTGTTAGCAAGATAAGGAATTTTCTCATGCCTGGGCGGATTGTTTCTTTCTTTGCATAACAAAACGTGTGTCTGTGAAATACATGTGTTATTTGGAAGTTGAAAATAGTTTTATTTTCTAAATCTGTCACAATGTCCAGCTCTTTAGAGCCAGAGTTTGTGATTAACCACAGCTTTTGCAGAGGATGACCCCAAATCTCAAGGAATGAGACCCAATACACCACCTTTTACTATCTGGTTCTGCTGTGTGATGTTTACATGAAAATTACTGATTATCCTGGTTCTATTCCATCCAATTCAAAAGCACAAAACTTGTATGTTAGTCCTAATAATATTGGTTTCATTAAACACTGAACGATTATAACTGCTACAGTCACTTTACTAGGCATGTGGGGTGAGTTTTTTGATTATCCATCCATTTTCCAGACTTCTTTAATTGCTTTCAGGGTTACGGAAAGGGTGGAGCCTATCCCAACTGCCATTGAGCAAATGTAGGGTACACCATACAAATCTGTCACAGGACCAAACAACAACACACAGTCATAATCACACCGATGGACAATTTAGAATCTCCTAAGAGGCTATAGAGCAGCTTTTTGGACTATGCACATATATTTTATACTCTTTGCCTTTCCATATACCTCAGTGAAAAACAGTTTGTTTCCAGGAAATACAAGGAATCATGACTATTACTTAAGGGTTTCTTAATGATATTCTAATTCTGTTAGTTTGTTTTCTTTAGCATAAAAAATATTTCTAAATACATTTTAATTTGACTTAATTTGGAAAAAACAGTTATCAGTCAAGAAAATGGATTTTGTATAATAATGGCACTTTATGCAATCATCATATCATCATATCAGATCATGGTTTATTAAATAAAGCAGTTGGTTCAACTTGCAAATGAGAATCCAAAATATAAATTTCAAAATGTTTAATGTTTCATCCATCTCATCTATGACTACATAATAAAATAAACTTAGATTAGTTCAGGAACTGTTCCAGGTTCCATCATGAATTCAAAAACTTCAATAATACTCCTGTACTTGTAAGGGTTCTGTGGCTTTGTTTGTTTGTTTTTGGTCATGTTCGGAGTTGCCCTGTCAGTCACACCTTTTCCAGGTTCATTGTTACTCACAGCTGTTTTCATTTCAGTTAATTGCCCTCAGCCAATTTAAGTTTCTGGTTTTCAGTTCATACTTGTCAGGTCATATGTTCTGTTCTTTTCAGTCTTCAGTTGTGTTTCTCCATGGGTTTAAAATCTTTTACTTTTCTGCCCCCTTACCCGGTCTCCTGCGTTCGGGTCCTCCACCACCAGTTCCTGTTCAATAGACGGTTGTGGTACAGGGGTCAAGCAAAGGATTGCTGATTTTAGGTTTGGTTCCCACCTTGCCCTTTCAATCAAAGTGTTGAAGTGTCCTTGGGCAAACCACTAAACCCCACACTGCCCCTGGAGGCTGAGGTTGTAAGGCTTTGGAGTCACCATCAGTGTGTCTATGTCAGGGGTGTCTTTTTAAACTTTTTGCAAAGGGGGTCAGATCTGATGAGGTAAAAATATGTGTGGGGGAACTATTATCCAGCATTCTTTGAACCCTTATAGTAACATTATATCCACTGAACTATTTAATTAATTTTTTTTTGCAATATACCTATCATGTCTTCACATAGAACAGAAATACATCCTGAGACATTTATGCCAAAATTACAGTGACTTTTGCATTTAGAAAACCAGTTTTTTTCTGTCAGGATTAAAAAAATAATAATAATAACCTTTCCACAAAATTTAATCTGGGTTAATTTGATTTTATACCTATTATTCCCCATTAAATGGTCACTATAAACTTATAAATGTAAATCCCGTGAACAGGAAAATAGCACAAATATTTTTATTTTGTTTACAGTTGACATTTTAGAAATTAGCTAGAAAGTGTCACAGAAGGGTCTTTCGACAGTGTTCCTACAGGTTTACTGATGCTTATAATGGAATTAAGCCAATCAAAGTCAAAAAATTGTGCACAGTTTTTATAAAGTGCTGGGGCCAACGTATTATTGATCTTATGACAGGAACCTGCGGGATAGAAGACATTTGAATACAGGCAGCATTTGGTCAATGAACCAGACTTTGGACACGCTACGTCCAAATAGTTGCATAGATGATTGTGATTGTAAAACACTTTTGGCTAAAATCATAGTAGAAAAACATACAGTATTTACCATTACAAGGACTTTTGACCAGTCTGTCATATCTAAGCTGAAAACCTGAACACCTACTTCTGAGACATTCAGTCTCCAAAAATAATTCTTTGAACTTTTGGAGAAAGCCAGAGTTCCCAAATGAGAACCATGCATGTACGGTAAAGAAAACACTAACTCCAACTAGAGAACTGGGAAATGTGAAAGTTCTAAGCATTTAATGAATTTGGTTAATGGACAAACCTTTTTGTAACACTTTAAATTACTAAAAGTAAAAACAATAAAAAAGGTCACAAAACTGTGAGCTCCAAGGAAGTGCATCACTGAAGGACCCAGAGAGTGCCCACAGATAGTCATCTCCTGTTTTGCATTTTCTCAAAACAAAATCTGTTCTCCAAACTCATGGCTCTCTGTCTCAGCTCCCAGTCCTCTTTCTCTCTCACTACAGCTCCCCTCCCATCCTGCAGTCATGGTAACAGGAGCTGTGAACAAGCGAGCTGAGGAATATGAGGAGATGACAGACACATGGCCACATTGTGACAGAGACAGACGGAGTGAGCAGAAAGAGTGGTTTGACACCACGGAGAGTAATTTCTCATCCCAACATCCAACATGCATGCAATTAAGACGGTCTGTGGCAAAAGTTAAAGGGCCTATCTCATGCTGTACTTTTCAGAGTAAACTTTATCAATATATATGACAATATATTACCTTTGGGACACTAAACAGTTTTACATGAGTTAAGCTCTTATTTCCTACCTGGAAGTGAGACTACTCAATTTCTGACGCTGGGTTGACACCGCACATGGAAGAGCTTTGAAGCGGAGTGCGCTCAGAAATCGCTTCACCTACAGAAGAGCTTCAACAATTAATTTGACATTGTCCATCTTGACTTCTCGCCAACTGCCCTCTGCCTCTCTCTGTGATTGTGTTTTTAGACATCTAAAACCACACCCCCATTCCGCAGTCGGCCCACTACATTGATCTGTGTTTTTTTCAGTCACGTGACTCCTCAGTTCGTCACAAAAAGTCTGACAACTCAAGATGCTTGTATGAAACTTTTGCTTCCGAAGGTGCTGCGGGAATTTCCCAGGAGGGGAGCGCAGTTGAAAAGCACACCAGCCTGTCCGCTACGCACACACACAGGCGCGCACACACACAGCAAGCCTGCATGGAGAAATGGCATCAGCTGACTCAGAAGCAGCTCAGAAATTTCCTGATAATCATGGAGGATAATTATCATCCAGAGCAGGTGTTTATTATGGGTTAAATTAGCAAATTCTGGATAGAGATGCTGTCTCGCACTTATTTGATGAAGGAGGAACGGGGTTCTCCGTGTTCACGTATTCGTGGAGGTCTCTGGTCCCTAACCCCCGTGAATAAGGGGATTACTTTAGTTTCATCTCTACAGTCTGTTTAGATCCAAAAATATGATCACCTTTGTCAATAGCAGTATCTTATTGTGAAAAATTGGCTCCAGCCAGAATTGACACTAATACTAATAATACACTAAAAAGCTTAAAAAGTTGATTTTGCATGATACAGACACCTTAAGTAGGGCAGATAAGATTAAAATGATAAATAAATGCAAACTTTACTTTATTTAAATGTTTTGTGGCTAAACAAAGTAATCCACTGGATAAAAAAAGGGTTTTAAATTTAACACGTAAACAAAATACATTTCAGGCTTAAGTGAAACCTTTTAGATTTTAACTTGAAGAGGACTAAAATAAAAGGGAAATTAAGGTATTCTTAAAGACATTTATTTTTATCTTAACATGTCAGCTGCATTGTACTGATGAGCTGCTAAAAGAACCTTGAATTTGTGAATCCACACATGCCTGCATCTAAAGATATGCTGGTGTTGGAAACACGGAGGGAGAAGGGGGGTTGGGATGGTGAGGGGTCACTGAGACCACAGTACATACAACAAAAAGCAAGCAGACAGCCTTGAGCTACGAGCGGAGCTCAATAAATAAATATATAAGGGGAAATCTCATTTTAAACTAGCAGCTTCACACCCTTCTTCTTGGAGCTCACTCCTGCTCCTCCTCCTCTTCCTCTTCCTCCCAGCTCCTCTCCTCATTCCGCTTCTTCATCCCAGATCAAAGTTTCATCCTGGAGAAGCACAAAGACAGGCTGCCCAGCTTCCATCTTTTATACTCTTTCCAGAGATGTAGCAAAGTGCTGCTGCTGCGGTGACCGTTTGATTTCATAAAAAAAATAAAACCCAATCTGGAAAATGACATTTAACCTTGAATTGTAAATCTAACTTTTCGTTTTTTTTCCATTTTATAATGTTGCCCAGGTTTGTTGAAACGAAACCATGTTGTGTGCAGCTGTCTGCACACACAACTAACACTGCAACTGTTGGAGCTCCACAGCCGAGACATTGCAAGCTACATCGTTCAAGCAAAGCTGCTGCCAAATCCATATTGTGCTAACAGTGCAAATCAGCAGAGATGAGTGGAGGGTGTGGGCCGCATGTGGATCTGTGATTGTTGGAGACACACAATGGATGGTGGCTGTTTGTGCATGTAAACCCCCACAGACAGATGAACGTGCTACCCCCAGGCTGGTCACAGGAAGCAGATTGGAGCAAATATGACACAATATCTCTTAAACAGAGCGTAAACTAGCTGTCAACAAGTACAGACGACAAAAGGGAGAATCAGCGCTGACAGGGATCGCTGGGGACGACCGTGGTGAAACAGATGACACGGATGGTCATGTGACCTTCATCTGTGTGGCCTTGAATTGAAGGAGGCACACCTTTGGCCTTGATTGTGTCATGGCCCTATATTAAGGGGATCAACAAGTCAAACAGATGTATGGACACACAGACTGATGGTTGATTTTTTTTTTTCTTTTTTTTTTTTTTTT
>NC_050517.1:15674225-15692992 GCF_002922805.2 Oryzias melastigma
ATATGTATGTATATATATATGTATATATATATATATGGAAGCTTGATCACAAATTTCTAATGTCTGGCTGTTGTTTGTGTCTTTACGTACCAAGAATACATCCTATTTACATGACATTACTACACAGAAATGCTCCATCTATATATTTTCCCTACAAATGTACAAATGTCATGTTTGTCTTTTTCTCGTGTATGCAGACAAACACACCTTGTCAAAAAAATTGCCATTACTGTAGCTTCTTCAACACTGAGCTCCGCACAGTCTTCGATCCAATTACAGGCCAGAGGTCACAAGAGGGTCCCGCCCTACCACAAGACCTCCCCCACTAGATTCTCCCCATCCTCCCAGCACATCATTCTTTGGTTTATCCTCCTCTCTTCACACCATTCTGCTCAGCTGTCATCTCTCACTTCATCTCCTCTAAATGGGTATTGACTGCACCCAACAGAGCTTTCCTTCTTTGTCTGTCCCCCATCACAAATGTGTCTGCCAATCATAGGCTAATCTACTTTGCATAGTTACGTCCCCACTCTGACCTGTTCTAAAACAAAAACACAATTCTACCTTTTAAATAGGGAAGAAATTTTGTATTTATTTATTTATTTTTACAAAGTTGTCAATGTAGTCCATTCCTAGTATTTCATGTATCTCCAAGTTCTGTTGCTTCTGTACTTCTTCTTATGTCCAGTTTATACTTCATAGCAATTTATAATTGCTCTAATCACATTGGTTGCAAAGTCAACAGAAGGGACTTGCCACAATCTAGAGGAGCCATTTAATTAAAATAATCGTGCATTTTTTTAAATTTCATTTAATTTTTCTAACTTGTCCTGTCTAACAGCTGAGCAACTAGATAAGAGCCGAAAGCCTCTTGTGGTAGAAATATTTTACTGGTACAATAGGGGGTTATGAATCCTCTGACACACGAGGTGTATATTTGTATAAACCTCCTCTAAAAAATAATAATTGTGCATTTGAAATCCAAATTTGGCTTGAATTTACATTAGGATTCTCTCTTTTAGAGAAGCATGTTAGCCAAGAGAAAATTTAAGATTTAAAAAAACCTGTGACATATGAACACAGTCTTACTGCCAACTCCTCACATATTGACGTTTGGTTAAAGACCCTCCATGTCACATTTTGATGCTTTGTGTGTCTCCAACTCGTCGTCTTTTGACATTCTGGCTGTTCCCATTAAATAACAGATCCCCAACCTCCGGGCCGTGAGCCGGAACTGGTCCAGTATGGACACGGAGCGCACCAGTACCTAACATCCGGGCTCGTTTTGAGTCCAGTAACACGTCTTGTACTGGTTTGGGACTGGTACTGCGTCCAGTGCCGGGTTAGGGTACCTGTATCTGTACCGGCGGCGTCCCAAGGACCAGTCCAGGTGCGGTACCACATTCGGTAGAGCATATACAGAGGATTCCGAACCTTTTATTTCATGAACAGCCAGCATATCAAATAACGACAAGTTCAGGACACAAAGTGTCAAGGAGTGATGCGGAAGGGTCTTTAGCCAAACGTCAATATGTGAGAGTTGGGAGTGAGAATGTGTTGGATATATATTAGGACGTAAAAAATACTAGATACTAGCGGTTAAGGATGTAAAAAATAGAAACGTATTGAAATTGATGGACCAACTGCATACCTGCATATTAACTGCATATGTGTGGTTTTCAAACCACAGATATGAACAATATTATGTTGGTTAAAAGGTATATATATTACAAGTTTGCTCCCAAGTCAATACCTGAATACCATTCTCTGTCAAATGTCAAGCATTATTTTTTATGGCTTTACATGCCATATGAATAAGAAATATGTCGATTTTAGCATTTTTAGTAAAAGAATCGAAGTGCATCGTATTGCCAAAAAGTTAATTGAATCTTTTATATATTGCATCGTGGACCATGTATCAAGATATCTATAAAATTGTGTGGGAGGGAAAGATACACACCCCTAATATAATAGTATTCTGTAAGTACCCCTCTCAAGTTCAAAGACTGCATTTTGTGCATGAACAGCACATGTAGTTGAGACTGGGGTAAATAAACATTGAATATTTTTGTAACAATTGAGTGTACAGCCGCCATCTTTCCAAACAGATGCCATTTTGGATTTTCCTGTTCCATGAAACACTGCAAAACAAGCTGGTCATTCGTGATTGGAAATTTATGCTCGTATATAGCACAATTGCATGCATATCACGCCATTATTTCAAGTGATTAGAAGATGCAAAGGTGGATGTAACTTGATCCAGAAAATTGCCGTTTCCACGTCCCAGGACTGTGAAGACAATTACTGCATTCTAAATACACAAGGGGTCAGATGATATTTTATTCTGACTCAGATCCAAAAAAAGTTTTAAAAAATGCATATTCACTTTCTAATGCAACTAACTTCGGCTATATTAGATTAAGAAATGGAGCAAGTGGCAAATCCTTTCAAATATAACTTTTTTAAGCAAAGTTGTTTAGTGTGTTGAGGCTATTGAAGTACTAAACAAACTGATGTAGCACCTCTTCTGTCTTGTCTGCAACATTAATTAACTACAACTTTTTATATATAGACACAAGCAGCTTTAGAAAAGCTTTGAATATGAAAAAATAAACAAGATTTATATATGCATTTAAAATAACAGAATCTCAAAGATCCCTGCATTGCTATGAATAAAATGCCAAACCACTGAAACACTGGATAAAATCATTTATCCAACCTGTTTCCACTTGAGTTTAGGATGAATTTTCTTTGAGTTATTTCTCCTATATCTCTCTACAGTTACTGTAGTCTCTCTTTCTGCTTCTTTTTTCTCTCCTCACTCTGTTAGCAAACAACATGCTAAGTGTTGCCTTCAGGGAAGGTCTTTCTTTCTGCTCACTGGAGACGCAGAAAAAAAAAAACATATTTTTTCTACTTTGTGTCAATGGAACATTGTTGTTTCTGGAGAGGTCAACAGTTACTATGTTACTATGTCACTGTGTCAGCAAACGAGTTTATTGTGTAAAAACATATTCATCTTTATTCTTACTGACATTGTGGTGTTTTAGAAACAACAGAAAAGGCTCATTACATTGTACGTTTAGCGGCTGACGAGATGACAAGAACAGTGATGAAGGAAACACGGATGAGGGACGCACTACCATGGAGGTATAAAATTCCCCACACATAACCACATACACACAAAGACAAGGCCGTAGGGCTAATCTATCACGCCAACAAGCCGCCATCACTCCTTCCCCTCCACCATGTGCGTAGACTTCTTCTCGAGCACCTCAGATTTACAACCTCGCTGCTCTCAAGCCGGAGCTCGGTTGATATACAACGAGAAAAGAGGAGAACAATAAAAAACAAAGAGATTCAGTTCCATCGACTCCTCTGCTGTTATGTGTTACACTCTTGATATATGCCTCTGTGAAGTACAAAAGTTTCCCGACAACTTAATGAAGTATTTTTAGGCTCAAACAGACACCAAATCAAAGTCACCAAACCAGATTAACATCATCTGTAAACGACTTTGAGGTAATGACCAAGTTAATTCGTTATAACTGTTTACAAGAAGTTTGGAAAAGGCCTGATGAATCTTTCTACAGAAAAAGGTTCATAAATGAAATGTGGTCCGCTTTACATAATCTATAATTGAATACATTATTTCGCTTTCATATTATGATTTCAGTTAATGTAGAATCTATATAATTAGACAGACCTTTAGGAATAGTTTTAAAATGGTAATTTATTATAAATGTATTTACTGCAAAATGACCAAATCTTATAATTTCTGTTGAATTAAATAAAAAAAGAGAATATTCAAGTGGTTTATCTGCACCATGATGTTTCTGTTTTCATCTCCGTTTTTAAGAGTTTAAAAATGTCTTTCCTTTTCTAGAACTTATTGGAATACAGTTTTCTTGTAAGAAATCTATCTCAAGGACCTTGAAAACGTAAATCTTGATTTCTTTGTTGGCCAAATAAAAATTTAGACTTTAGTCCAGGGGTGTCAAACAAACGGCCCGCGGGCCACATCCAGCTCGCCACATGGTTTAATCAGTCATGAAGAGAAAAAATAAATAAGGATGTTGAAACAAAAAAGCACGTTTCTTGCCTATTCCTTTGGCAAGTTATGGTTATTTGAAGAAATGGCTGCAATGCGCAATTCCGCCACTAGGGGAAGCAGAGGAAAAGAAATACCAAGAGATCAAGAACTAAACAGCATTTCTTTTCAAGGGCGTGCCTCGTCTGAGTACGATGCAGTTTGGTTTGCTGCCTGGAGCCTATCTCAGCTGCTGTTGGACGAAGGCTGGGTGTACTCAGGTAGGTTTTCAGTCTATTTCAAGGTGCCCAGAGAAAACCCACCCATGCATGAGATGAGTGTGCAAACTCACAACATAGTCGAAAAAATGTTCTTGTGGAGAAAAAGATCATCATTGATTCAAATTAGTTGATTTTTTTTTTTTTACAAGTAATATTACAGTATAATAATAATATATTTTAGCATGTTTTACAAGAATAGTTTATTGTATAATTATTTAATTAAAATGACTAAAGTGTCACACAAATGAAGCAACCTCAATGAACCCAAATATCAGAGTTGGGCTGTGTTAATAAAATTGATTAATCAATTTGAATTGATTTAAGCTTAATAGATCACTAATCAATTCATAAAAATATAGAAGATTTATCACATAAAGCTAAAGTCTGCAAGCTTGATGCCAACATTTAAAGGAATTTCCCAAACGGTGGCTAATGTTAACGCTCGGTCGATCTAAACATTCTGTCAACCTTTACCTTGATTGCATATTTTCTTTTTTGTTCTCTTTTTGTTTTGCACATTATAATTAGTATTTTTGGGTTGTGGTTGCAGTGTTTAGTGTTGTTTCACTTTAAAAGTTGAAGAGTAAATAATTGTTTTTTATTTTTACAATTTATTTTGTACATTTTACTTGAGAGGAAAATAAAATATTTAACATATTTTACATTTATAAATATAAAGACATTTTTACATCAGTTATTCATTTTGTCAATAAGTTTATACAGTTATTGATAATAAAAAGATCCAGATGGCTAAGAAAAGCCCTGTAAAAGGAGCTGCAGCCCTCCAACATCTAAAAAGGCTGATGACAGGAGAGGATTCCTTATTAAATTGTTTAATTTTTGGAATGTTTTAGTATTATTTTCTCTGTGAAGATTACAGAAAGGGATGTGATTGTGACAAAATGTGATTGTGTGGAAAAACACAATTGTTTACATTTAGACACACCCTGTGATTGCTACACTTTTCCTACAAACTCCCATCAGAGAAGGAAACAGTAATGTGGCCCTCACAAGAAAAAGTTTGGGGACCCCTGTTCTAAAGCACCGTTTTTTTTTTTTGCTCATTCTTTCTTCTTCTTCTTGGAAAAAATGTACTGCTATAGCATGATCACCACCTAGTGGTCAAACTGAAATCTCCTCCAGGAGAAGCAGAACAATGTCAATGATCTAACATTAACATTTTTGTGTGAACTGTGTAAACTCAAAATTGAATTAAGAGGATAGAAAGAATTAAAAAAAAAAATCAAACCTTTTGTAACCTTTTGTATTGGTTGTCTTAAAAGTAAAACTTACATAAGGCAAATACTTTAAACAGGAATAGCATCCAAACTCATCTGCAGTTTGAGTTCAATTCCTATGGTGGTGCCAGATTTAATTTTTTCCCCCTGCAGGGAAATAAAAAGAAGGCCTGTGGCTCAGTAAGGAGGCTCTTTATGTGAGTTTTGGGTCTCATCCCACAATAAATCCCTGCTGAGAGTCTCCTGTAAGACTATCTGCTTTCTGGACGTAGACAAAACATCTTAAAATTTATTCACAAGGTGAGAACTTTTTCTTTCTTTTTTTACACAAATCTGACTAAAATATAGGTCTGTGAAAGATATAAAAGATTAAGATTTGAAATATAAATTGTTGGGAACTTTTTCAAATGTATCCAAAGTCTCTCTTGTCTTGTTCTCCTTCATGTTTCCTACTCTGACATTGAGTCCTCTTAGAAGAAACCGTAAAACTAACCACCAGCGGGAGGTTAAGCTACTCCTGGGTCACTCTTACAAACCACAACGATGCCGACACACTTCCTGTGCCAAGGACGAAAAAAAATGTTTCCCCAGCTCGCCCACTGGGGTCCAAGTCTCACGCCATGGATGAACAAGCTGAATAAATCATAGATGTATGACTTAGGAGTGGGTAAAGCCAGAGAGCCTGAAGGGACAAGAGTGGATTCTGAGCTTCTTTTATATTAACAGACTGCTGGCCGCATGGCTGGGGGAACTGAGCCCTCCAAAGCTCAGGCTGTTGTGAGAGAAACACTGAATTATGCATCGGAGAAAGGAGGGAAGATTGGCTGCTGACTCCGATACCACCCCCTCCTCCTTTACTTCCGTTTCGTATTCACTGATAGACAGATGAGGACATTTGGAGGAAGTTTCGCTGGGGGTCAGCTCTTCAAACTCTGTTAGAGGCTGGAAAGGCGGTTCCTTTATTCTTGTTTTCTGCATCATTTCACAGAAGTGCCGAGGCATGCCTTCATCTCTGCCCCCTCTTCGAACAGAGGGGCAGGTGGGGAAGATGCTCTCACTTCTGACAAAGATGTATGCCCGCTCCCGTGTGGATGACACATGGAAACCAGCCCTGGGTGGTTATGAAGCTTGTTGCATCGATTGGCGCCCGGATAAGGACCGTCTCCTGTCACACCTACATTGAGCAATGAGGTCGGAGGGTCAGTGCTCCCCCGTCCCCCTAAAAAAAATCAATTTCTTATTAGAACTTCATCACCACACAAAAAGGAAGGCAATGGAGATAGGATGAAGACAGAAGACATTCCCATTCGTCAGATCATGTGGTTTCTCTCCAGTTGTTATCAAGGAATTTTAGCGGTTCCCTCCCTCGTTCAGCTGCTGGGACTGTGCTGCTCCTCCTCTTCATCCAAACCTCTTGCTCCTTGTCTCTTGACACCTCATTGCCAGGCTGTTGGTTCTATTTCTGTCCATCGCTGCAGGCTATACATTCTGCATATGTGTGCGTACAGATTGCCAGATTTCAAACACCTGCTTTTTGCACAACGTAAAATTCTTGACTTTGGAGAGGAGACATCTCCTTTGAGGTCTGATTAATTATTGAGAGGGTAAAGTAACCTGCATTTGTAGCACAATTCTGTATAGTAATTCTACATACACCGTCAAATGTTTGTCCGCCTTGTTGTCCATGTTTCTTATGTCCTCCATTAGGGATGAGCCAATATCAGATAACCGATATTTCCTCTCCAATTGTGGCCGATTGCCGATATTTGCTGATACCGATATTTAATGGCACAAATTTTAGACTTCCTTTTTGATTCTTTATTAGACATTCACAACTTTTCTCTGACTGTGCAATCACAGTGTACTTGATCTTGATCTTTTGAGCAAACTGCAAACAGCAAGCGACAAGCATCACTTTAAAACTTAGACATACGTGTAAACCATAAGCTTCCCAGTGCCATGGATCTGTTATACATTATACAAAGTGTGCCTGAAAACAGTCAGAATAATATTGGTTTAACTGCAAGAGCCCGTCGATTAGGACAGGTTCCTTCATGGACACGTTTGATACAATACCCAGATGACGCCTGTAGCAAAAACTGCTATCACTCTAAAAACTGGAGCAGTAAGTCCCTCCCTCCCCCTGTATTCTACCTTACTTCCCTCTCAATTGATGGATGAGAGTAAAAAAAAACGTATCCAGAACTCTCAAACTATTAGTTTGTTTTCTAACTTTAGCTTATTGTAAGTGGATCCATCTAAAGTTGTACATTGTGCTGAACATATGTTTCCAATGTTCTGAGATTAATGAAACTCCCAGGGTGGAGAAAGTGGAAACTGTGCTAAGATCAAATCCACAGGTTGTGGGTTTGAGCCCAGGTATGAGTTAAGGTTCATCAGGAAGGGTTAAGTGTCCGTTTTTGCTAATTGCCCAATTGGTGAGTGGCTAAGAGTAAAATAAAATTGAAAAGGTGTAGTAAATAGCCTAAACAACAGACTAAACAAACTGATCAGAAAGGCTGGCTCCATCATTGGCTGCAAACAGGACACTTTTGAAGCTGTGGTGGAGAGGACGACCCTCAACAAACTGTTATCCATCATGGATAGTTGAAAGTTGAAATCTTTTATATTGAAAAAAAGGCTTTTACTTTGAAATTTGGCATCACAATTGCAACACAAAACCATTCAAATGACATAAAACCAACATTACACTTCAAATTACAATTATGATTTATTGACTTCTCCTAAATTCATCACTAAAATCCCTTTCCAGCTGTATAAACAAACCATTCCATAGATAAACACAATATTCCACATTTATTGCGGGAACATGTGGTTAACCTCCCAACAATAAACTCTATTTCTGGAGTTTTCCCAACCTGAATGTTGTAATTCGCTTTCACAAATGTGGGCTTAAAAAAGCGAGGTGGGGTCAGATTTATAATCTGTCGAACCAGATAGATAAGCCTGTCACATCCACAGGGTTGTACTGTCATTTTCATAATTGGTGCTGCGCCACAATTGGTTTAATTCTCTGTTTCTTCACTGGAGGCACACCAATACACAGCTGATGCATCACAAAATTAATTGTGTATTTATATTTGACGAAATTATCAGATCCTTCTTTAGTTGATAGAACCAAACAAAAATTGTCCATTCAGCACATAGATAACTGCAGAAAAAGGTAAATGTTCTTGTTTAATCTAATGGGTGCTGGATCACAGATAAATCCCAAAGGTTTTCTGGACACGACAGAGTTTAAAAGAAATAAAGACCAACCATGTAAGTGTAACAACTTTCAGTTGTTCTGACTTTCTGCTTTTTGTGTTGTGCATGGTAAATCCACGTGTGTTGTACGGGCCATGACGCAGTTAGTGATAGATCCATTTATGGCTTCGTTTTCCCCGTCTGAGCTGCATCTGGCTCACAGGTATACGGGGTGGATAGCTCTGATATTGATCACTATTTTTGTTACATTGGTAATCTTAGGTTGGGGTTGTGAGGGGCTGTAAGATATTTGGGAGTGTGTTAACAGATGGATGATGGGATGTGGGGGTAGGCTTGCTCTGCGTCAACAGATGAAACTACTTCCTAAAAAAAAAACAACACAGATTTTTTTTTATTTTTGGCTAAAAATAGCATAATCATAATTAAAAGATCACTGGGAACACTTTTACAATCAATCACAAGATGATTGTGGTGGAACTTTAAGCTTTTGAATTTTAACTTGATCTCCGTTTGCGTTACCATGACAAATTCCCATTGAAATTGCAGTGACTCAACCTAGAATAAAACGATCATGCCCCTAGTTCTCTGTTATTTTTATTTTTAAATTATGAGGCAAGTTTCAAATGCTGCAGTTCCTCAAATGACCACAGGAGGCTGGTTTCAAGAGGAAAGATGGTCCAATTGACTTCCATGTTAAAAAAAGGCTTTTCAAATATAACAATGAACATCCTGATTTAAAAATGCATTTTAGTATTTTAAGTATTTTGGAAGGGTAAAGGACTGCTTTTATTCTTCTTTGTTTTATTTTATTGGTTTCTCCATTTTTGGGGGCCTGTTATCTTTGATCGTCTGGTGGGTGGAGTTAACTGAACTCTTAAAGGCAAACTTCGGTCAGTAAGCCACACCCACTTCCGGTTTTATTATTGAAGTTCAGAATCTTAAAGGCAGCAGAAGAAATTACCTGCACCTTGAGGTTGCTGACGGTAGTGCGTATTAAGACAAAACATATTTATACATTTTTATCTTCTGATTCTCTAAAAAAAATATCCAGACATGTCTTTGTGATAAAACTTTTTATACCCAATGACAAATTAATTTAAATTTACTAAGTTAAGTTTGTTTGAAAATAATGAACGATTGCATGGAGACCCTGAACTAAAGCAGATACCACAGATTCTTCAACAGAAAGTCTTTGGTTCAAATGTTTAAAAATATTTACCAGGACATGAGGAGAAAACAAAAAATAATGATCTACAATTTAAGCAAAGAAAAGGAATAGTAATATTTGATTGGACGAATGCAAGAGAGAAAAATACAACTTAAGTCTAAAACAATATATGTAAAAATGAGTTTTGTTGTCATACAGCTGAGGACCTCAGGCTTCCTTCCCCCTTTTTGTCTCCTCCGTCTCTCATCATCTTGTGGCTCGCCATGTCGTGTTCTGCTAAAAGTTTACTAGTTCGTGTAGTAAAGAAATGACTGAAGATGTATTTTTTATGCTCGCATTAAAAATTCAAAAGATCTGTTCCCTTTCTTTATTCTGAGACTCAAGGAAAAAAAACAAGTCTCAATAATGGATGAAAGAAAGGTTTGCTAAGAAAAGAGAGCCGGTGTGATGTGATTGAGCTGAAAATAAAAAGGAGAGAGGGAGCGGCAGTACGATGAGCGGAGGGAAATAAAGGAAATGATGAAGGACGGGTTGGGAGAAAAATGGAGAAGTCTCTGTATGCAAAGATAGTTTTTGATTAACCTTATTTTTTTAACCTGGAAAAAGACAATGAAATAGTAAATGTTGTTTCTATGTATGTGAAAGACCGTTTTTAGCATTAGCATAGTGCAGGTTTTCATCATCTTAGATTAGATTAACTAAAATCTTATTAACTTTACCCATTTAATATGTATCAACTGATAAAAAAATATATATTTCTATGGCATAAGATTATAAACAAAACTGAATCAAAGCTGTAAAGTTATATAAAATGGTGTTTAGTCGATCCAGACATTTTTTCCAGCAATATAACATTAGAATAGTGATATTTAACAGACTGCTCTGTCAGCAGGAGGGATTGTCTCAGCTTTTATTTGGTTGCCATCTAGTGGTGAAATTATAGTCGTACACTTACTGAGTTCAGAGCTTTTTTTTTTTTTCATTTAAATTCTGTGTATTTTCAGCCAGAAAAAAATATTAAGTCTTTAAAAAAAACTTTATAGAAGCAAAATTTCAAAAATCCATAATATTCTATCCCAAAAATAGATAAAAATAGATTTACATGTTATACTAATGATCTGTATTGTTAACACACACCACCTATTCATCTATTTTATCATTTTAAATGAGCATAGACCAAATTATTTTATCGTGTTAAATATTTATAAATCTGTAATGAAATAAATTATCAGGATGATATTTGTGTTATTTGTTTGCTTTACAGCATTCACACTATAGTGATTCTTCTTGTTTTATCAATTTCAGCAATCTTGATATCAAAATATTCAGCTCAATCAGGACATCACTGTTTGTACTTTTGGTATAGATATATTTTACATTTTTTAAGATTTTATGCAATTTTTCATCCCCTCCGTAACTGAATTGAAAATTCTCCAAATTATTTTAGAGCAATCTTAATATCAAAATGTTCAGCAACTTCAGGACATGCATACTAATACTTTTGTCATTCATATGTTTTGTTGTTTTAAAACTTTCACGCAGTTCATGTGATTTATTCAGCCCTGAAGAAAAGAGAAACACTTCAAATACTTTATGCATTTTTGAAACGTATTAAACATTGGTATCAAAACATTTACCATATCAAAATGTCAGGACTTTGCTACTTGTACTTTTGGTATGCATTTATTTTACGCATTTTAAAGTTTTATGAATTTTATTTGATTTTACAAGGAATTATTCAAAATGTTTGTGAACTTTCTGCAGTTTCTGGCAACTTTAATATTTTGCAAAAGCTTTAACTTTATAGATTAAGCATTTTCAGAAAGTCTCATCAGCAATTAAAGTTAAATTAAAATTAAATTCTTCAGTATTTCAGCAAAAAGCATTCACACAAGCATTATTACTCATAATGCAACTTTTCTAGTTTCTTATTTTTCTTTTAGAAAATTTTTATTCCATAGAATCATGAAAAAAATGACCGTAGAAATAAAAAAAAACAATGAAAAGCTTTGTCATCAAGCTGCAAGCTTTGGTCACCTATGGATTACTGCATAAAAATAGTTTATAATTTATTGAAAATTAAAACAGTTTTCTATTAGTGAAGTTATTGGCTCTTAAAATATTTTGACCTTCATGTTTTTAATGATTCATCAAATTTAATGCAATTTTTGTGGTAAAATGCAGTTAGATTTAAATCCAAATGTGAAAAACAGAAACAGAAAAATCTTTATCATCAGCTTTACTTTGCTATATTTTTTAGCAACTTTGAAGTTTTCATCATTTTAGTGAGAGAAAAAGAATTCAGGTCAAAAAGTGGGAAATAAAAACACATGTAACTCTCAGTTAAGAATATGAACTTGATCAAACTTTTCTGCGTCTTCATTACTCTAATTCTAAGGTCTGTAAAATTCTAAAACTTGTGTTATTTTCATCTAAACAAGTTAATTATGTGTTGAACCAAAACTTGGACTCGTTCACATCTTAGCCAGTTTTATAAGAACAGCCCCAGGGTTTTATCCATCTAATGAGAGCAACGTAAACATGAGCTTTAAATAAAGCAGGAATTCTGGGAAGGCAGACTCCAGCTTTAACCACACACGCCACAAAAAGATAACAGACAAGCCTTTCTCAGCAACACTAAGGTCACTGCTCGGTGGTGTATGGCATGCATTTATGGGAAGTTGTTGACGGGATTTCAAAACAGCATCTTAGGAGTGTGTTTTGAGAGTATTTCAGAAGTTTTTAAAGTACTTTACATCTCACTGAATATACTTTACCCACGATGTTCAGAGACACACGTGAAATAGGAGCAAACTCATGGGGAAAAAGGTGCAAAGTTGTGGTTAAAATGTATGTTTTTTAAAATAGTAAAAAAATCTAACAGCTGAAATCAGAAGCTTTGACACTTTTCACTTTCATGTGAAAATGTTAACAACTTTGCAACACAAACTACAAATTCTTGCTCCAAACCACAGGCGGCTTACACTCAAACACTGACACACACACACACACCCTTATGCCTTCATTGTATAATCAACAAATTCCAACAGCAGCCAGCATCAGTCAACACTCACCACCACCACTGCTCTGAAAAAGCTCTCTCATTCTACTGACTTTGTTTTCTCCAGTCTTTTTTTTCCTCATTTGGGTTTTTTATCTTTTGTTGGCGGCTCGGGAAGAGTGTTGGCAGCAGCTTGGTTTGATCTACGGTAGTGGATGAAAAGCCCAAGTGGGGGGTAAACAAGAGCATAGCACAAATATGAAAATAGCGCCATGTCATTACAATGAAAGTGCATACATGTGGCTCCTCCGGGCTGGGAGGGGAATGTGCCAGTGTCTGCATTGTGATGGTAAACAGCCTGTGAGAACGTGATTGTGCCACACGGTGGGGGTCACCTTCACAAGGCACAGTAGCAACCAGGAAGTCAAAAAAAATGTCTGGAAACTTCCAAAGAGTCCAAATGGACCTTTCAGCTGTTGAAACAGTGGGTAACCATCAGACATCAGACGGTTTTGAGATCAATCAAAGCACATAGTCAACACTTCAGACTAATTTATGGTTTTATGTTACTGATGTTGCATTTACCACAATTTAACAACCTCTGATTAATCAATGTGCAAAACAGTTTTTAACATTTCTGCATTTTTTATACATTTTTGGTTTCTAAGAATATAGTGGGGAAAAAAGTATTTAGGCACCAATCTTGAAAGTTTTCCCACTTAAAAAGAAAAGTGTGGCTTATAAATTTCATCCTACCTCAACTTTAAGAGACAAAATGAGAAAAAAATCCAGAAAATCACATTGACTGATTTTTAGAGAATTTATTTGTAAATTATGGTGGAAAATTCGTAAAATAAGATTTCTGTCTCTCACAGACGTGTAACTTCTTCTGTAGGTGGATCTTCTGTCCTCCACTCGTTACCTGTATTAATGACACCTGTTTGAACTCGTTATCTATATCAAAGACACCTGTTCACAACCTCAAACAGTCACACTCCAAACTCCACTATGACCAAAGAGCTGTCTAAGGACACCAGAATCAAAATTGTTGACCTGCACCAGACTGGGAAGACTGAAACTGCAATATGTAAGCAGCTCGATGTGAAGAAATCAACTGTGGGAGAAATTATTAGGAAATGAAAGTCATACAACCACAAATAATCTCCCTTCATCTGGGGCTCATCACAAGATCTCACCCCGTGGAGTCAAAATGATCTCAAGAACGGTGAGCAAAAATCCCAGAACCACACGAGGAACCTAATGAATGACCTGCAGAGATGTGGGACCAAAGTAACAAAGACTATCATCAGTAACACACTACACCATCAGAGACTCTATCCTGCAGTGTCAGATGTGTCCCCTTGCTAAAGCCAGAACATGTGCGGGTCCGTCTAAAGTTGCTAAGGAACATTTGGATGATCCAGAAGAGGATTGGAGAATGTCTCATGGTCAGATGAAACCAAAATAGAACTTTTTGGTAAGAACTCTACTGTTTGGGGGAGAAAGTTGTATCCAAAGAACACCAAACCTACAGTAAAGCATGGGGGTGGACGCATCATTATTTGGACTGTTTTTCAGCAAATGGACCAGGAGGACTGATCTGTTTAAAGTGAAGAATAAATTGGGCCATGTATGGTCAGAATTTGAGTAAAAAACCTTCTTGGAGGTTGGAGGAAATTGAAAGTCCATGTTGTCCAGCAACAGCCCCAAAACATCACTGCTCTAGAGGAGATCTGCATGGAGGAATGGACCAAAATACCAGCAACAGTTGGAAAAAACATTTGGCTGCTGTCATTGCCAACAAAGGATATACAACAAAGTATTGAGATTAACTTTTTTTTGGCAAAATACTTATTTTCCACCACAATTGACAAATAAATTATTTATAAAAATCAGATGATTTGATTTTTTTCTGGATTTTTTTTCTCTAGTATCTGTCCGCTGAGGCTCTTTGGCTTTGGAGGAAAAAAAAAAGAGTTTTGGTGTTGATTGGTTTCTTTTAATTGTTTAAAAGTTCTCGTTTGTGTTAAGATTTACATGTCAAATAACTGAACAAACGTACAAATCTACTTTCAATCCACCATGAAAATATCATGTTTGACTTGACTTTCTCTCGTTTTTAACTCAAGTAAATCTGGAACAGAAGGAGGATCTTATCAAACAAAGAGGGGATTTTATTTTGAAAGGAACTTGGATGTGCAACTGGCAAAAGTAAAAGAAGTTAAAGTTGCTTTTTGTAGAAAAATATAACCCTGTTATAATTTAAATATTTTAAATTGTCAAAAGCTACTTGTTATAAATGAATGAGTGAATAATCACAAAAACCTGTACTTGTTTTTTTTTTTTTTTTTTAAATACTTTTGCTAGATTTTACTCAGTCAGAAACTGACCCAAACTGCTCTTTTAGCATTAAATGTTGCAAACTCCTGATTGTTGGACTGTGGCATGGATCCAAAAGTGCTGTTCCCAATATTATACAAAGAATTTACAGCTACTTATAAATTAATATTTTAAAAAACAGCCAAAAATGAATTTTTAAGCATAAAATTACTAGATAATGGGAGCAGTTTTTGAAGTGCAGAGGATGGCTATCTGGACATCTCAGAAATGGCTGCACCCCCATATCCCCATTCAACCACTAGTCCAAAACATTGTGTGCACACGTGGTGACAGTCAGTGACAAAAACACACACACATGCACACGGTGTGCCACGGAAACAACAACAACCTCACAACGACCCGGCCTTATCTCAACACAACCAGGCTTTCTCAGTTTGGCATTCACTGTGTTTCTCTCTCACACATGCACACAAGCCTATCTCTCATCCCAGAATTCAAGAAGACAAATCACTTTCATCTTCCACCAACTATTCTTTTTAGTCAATTCTCAGAGGCTCTGTTCCCCTTTTTTCCCTCTTGCAGCCTGTAAGAAATGACTTTTTTCAAGATCAAGTCTCTCACAATGATTAGCTACATTCAGTTTCTTTTGGAACCTCAAAGTAATTCTTCCCTCTTTTTGTGAGCAGCACGCCACATCAAAAGTACAAAGGGTTACACGGATATCCTGAGGGTGAAAGAATATCAGTCATTCAGTCCAGAGAAAGAATCCCTCTCCTCATTTTATCTTCACTCAACTTTAAATATCACTCCAGTTAGTTTGATATCTGCAAGTGCTTCAACAGCAGGAGATTACATCATTTTTTATAAGGTACAAATTTTGAGAGTACAGATTAATAAGCCAAACATTGTTTTAGCAGGGCTTTGTCAAATATTTTTGTCTTAGAGAGAAAATCCACATTCTTTCTGTATTTTGTGCATGCATATTTGTGCAGTATTTTGTGCATCTTTTACTTATTTCTACTGATTTTCTTTTTATTTTACAACATGTTGGTTTCGGGAGGAGTGATGCATGTTTCAAAATATCATTTCTGATATCAGTAAAACATCAAATATTATAATAAATTTGGGGCAATGAAAGTCTGCACCACCATCTTTGACCACTTGAAACTATTTATAAAGAGAAGCGAATCTTCCTCTTCACCAAAGTTATATGACACTGAACCCTGGTGGCCAAAGGAAGTATTACATTCCCTGTAACTGTTCTTTTCTCTGATTTTTATGAACAATTTAAGACAGTGATTGAGTATTAAACATTTAGGTTTGCAAAAATAAATTTAAAAACATGGTCAGAAAATATATTTTTAAAATTTTAATAAATATAAGCGCATTTAACTGCAATTAAGGCTACTTGTATCTTGTTGTCAGCTCCCTTTTTGCATCAAATGGCAAAACTTTTCAATCAAATTAAACCAATATACTGCTTTCTTAAGCAAACTCTCAATTTTTGGAAAAATAACTTTATACTTCTGTTTTATTTTTTAATGAAAGTATTTATAATACTTTCAATAAATTCAGAAGCCCTAAATCTTTACAGGAAGCTGTTTTTCTCTGAAAATAACATTTTGTTTGAGATGAGTTTACTAGAAATGCACTGTGACAACACACTTGTGGGAGGAGCCAGGTTTTGACTAATGCACAACATCTGTGCTGTTTGTTAACCAGCACATAAAGTCCACCTGCAAGTTTCTCCTTTTGGCTGAATCTTTTTTTTTTCTTTTTTACTCAAACATACATGCATTTTTTTCACCCTTCCAGTGTGGTTTTCCTATTGGTTATTGATTAACTGAAACTGGATTATTTTAACTTAAAAAACAAAAACACTTTTGTGTGTCTGGGTTGTGACACCACAAAAGAGGATCATTTATGATAGAATGTTATAAAGATTTCTCAAAAACGTAGTTTTAAACACAAGATATAATGTGTCAATCTGTTTAAGATTTAAAAAAAGAACAACATAACGTTAGTTCACACTATCTGAGTAAGTTTGTTGATATTTAAGTCTATTTAAATATCGGCTACTTAAAAACTTTAACTCGATAAAAATAAGTCAAATTTTTCTACTGAGTGAAAATGCCTTAAATTTAAACAAAGCACAAAGAGTCAAAGGTTTTTTTCTATTAAAATTAAGAAATTATAAAATGCTCTCCCATTTGCAGGTCTAGTGTTTTTTTAAAATCAATTAAAAAAGGCCTTTTATTATTTTTTTCTTCAGCATCACAATGCATCTGCTTCTCCCCAAAACACATACAAGTGGAATAATACACTTGAGCTACCTTGTAAAAGTGTTGAAGCTGTATTAGTGTTGCTGTTGCTGTATTTTTAACTGTTAGCTATTTAAAACAACTTATTCTACTGTTTCAGTAGATTTGGTCTTTTTTCTTGATTGTGTTTACAGAAGGACAGCAGAGGGCGCTGTTTCACTAAAAAACGATTTTCATGGAACCCACAATTGATTCATTTTACAGAAAAAAACAAACAAAAAAACATTTAAATGTTATTTAAAGGGGATAAAACAAAGAACATTATGAAGAACAACAACAAGATCCCAAAAGGAGCACGAATTGTTACACAACATGATAATAGCAAAACAAATATTGGATAGGAAATATAATAATTGGGACTGAAACAATAAGATGTAAAACTAATGAAAACTGAAAAGACGCTGGCTTCAAAAGTAAACTAGGATAATGCTGATTTTCAGTAGAAATGTAAGAAACATAATATGAAATGACACACAGCCTATCTTTAAACTCTAATATATACAGCTGTAAAATAAGTAAGTCAATCTACCAACACAATTAAATATAAATACATTGAAAGAAAGGGCAACTAGCTCATTAGAAGCACTTAAAATTATATTCTAACCCAGGGGTGTCAAACTCAATGCTGAAGATGCTAGTACTGATAGCTGAAGATACTTAAATTGATAGCTGAAAATGCTGAAGCTAATGGCCAGCTAAAAAATAAGATAAATGCCAAATTAGCCTAAAAAAATAAACAAAAAACCTTAGTTTAGCCAAAACAGCTAGCATGTAGCTGAAGAAATTGCTAAATTTCAAAATAACATAAAAAAAAACTGAAAAAGCCTAAATTAGACAAAACATGTAGTTGAAATATTAGCTAAACTCCAAAATAAAATAAAAATATGTTAGTAAATGTCAAAAATAGTCCAAAAAGCTAGCAGAAGGACAAATTTTAAAATGTTAAAATTGCAAATTTTTAACATAATTATAAAAAATAAAAATACACGAATATTATTACAGAATAAATCAACTTAAACCTTAAATAACTTTCAATATTTTACTCTCAATAATACAATATATTTTGTCAAAATTATACAAGATAGACAAAAGCACAAGGTAACATTGGGTCATTAATAATAATTTAAAAAATGATCTGAAGGCCTGGGTATAATTACCAG
>NC_050517.1:15693077-15696131 GCF_002922805.2 Oryzias melastigma
GACATTTTCTATGGGTGATATCGCAGATGCTTTGTCCAGTTCTCTTGTACAGTCAATAGGTGAAATGCAGATTTAACACACCATGCAGAGACATACAAGAAAGAAAATAATCCATCCACCCTTACACTGCTCCACACATCATTCTTTCTCATTTTCCACAAGGACTCACTGCAGCCAGCAGCAATGTCGGCCATTTTGTTACTCACCTGCTCCTCTCTTTAACATCCAGTTCTCTTAGCAAACTCAAACCCAGCACATTTATTTGCTGCTAAATGTGATCTATCTCTCCATCTACATTCATTTTTTCCTGCAACACTGTAAATGTATGGTTCTTCCCATTATATGCTGTTTTTACAGAGTTCTCCCAGGGACCTGTGAGCTTTATGAAATATACATGTTCTGACTCAGACCACAAAACCATTTCTGGCCTCGTGTTTATCCAGGCAATATTTCTGAGTGGCTACAGGACAGTTGCCAGTGTCCAGCTCCATCCAACTGGGCTGTAGCCCCCCAACAGGCTGCCAGTGTGCTGCACCTCTCTTTCTCACCAACAAATACCATTTCCTCTTTCTCTTTTCCACTTTGTTAGCCTTCAAAAGCTGCTGCCAAACATTTCAGTTCGTGATTGTGTCTCCATGTAAATCTCCCCCCCAGTGACAAGCTTGCTTTACATCCTGACAGAATGTGCTGAAAGGACGGATGTTGTCCCACGAAAATGTGAATCCACTTCTGTTTGATCCAAAAGAGTCAAAATATGTGTGGTGTTAACTCTATATACAAAACCAGGTCAAACTTAAGTCTTTTAAGTATAATTATTTAATTTTCTATAACATAGTATCTGCAGAGAAGCAGTACTTCATTAGAAATTCACCTCTGAGCTAGTAAGCCTGCCCCTACTTCCCATCATCTCTTGTTTACACATGAAAACACAATTTTCATCAGAGTGGGTATTTATCCTTTGAACTTATTCAACCAAATTTGATACAAGATGCAATAAAATGTCTTTAAAGTACATTTTAAAAAGTGAAAATAAAAATACTGTAAATCAGAAATCTACTTGGGTATTGTGTTTAATGTTCTCCAATCTGAAGTTTTGTGTTAGACTGGAATCTTCTTCTTTACTCTATTGGAATATTTGAAGGGAAAATCCTGATGCAGCAAACATCTGTTTTAGCCAGAGTCATGGCAGCACAGCGATTGCATAAACGCACTTGGAACCAGTGACCTCGCATCAGTACGTCCTTTCATAAATCAGCGCTGGACAGTAAATCCTCATGGCACTAATCCAAACTAGGATTATGCTGAGTGGCCGCCAAGGGAGCAAGTAAGTCCATACAGTATCTTTTACACAGAAAGCGGCAGCGTCATGCGGGGTGCAATGTGTCATTAATCTTGTGGCGGAATGTGAAGACCAAAAGCTTTTATTTAGAAGTCTTTGTCCTAAGGAGTTATGAAATTAGGCCACAAGCAGAAGATACAGCATGTTAAAGAAAGTTTTTATCTGATTAAAATCAATCCTTTGTGTGACATGTATTATCCAAAACAATAATTTCTGCTATTTGTTAGATTAAATTTAATAAAGTTTGTTCCATTTTATTGTCCTCTATTTTGGTTGTTATTTGACTGTTGATTATTGATGTAGTAGAAGAACTTTAAAATCAATTGGTAGCTAGTGTGTAACGCAGGATCCCATTTGTTTTCTGGTTCTATATAGCCAACATCTAAAATTTTCATTCCACTCCAATTACATTTTTTCTCCTTCCCAATGGTCTTTTAATTATGATCTCATTCTTAGCAAACATTAAAACGCCTGTGTTGATTTTAAAGGCATTTTTTCTGAAGAGTGGCGGAACTCATTCGAAATTCACTTTTGGGTTTGGAACAGAGAAAGTCTGCCTATGCTTCCCGTCATCCACCTGCTAACAGCCCCTCACAACCCAAGCTAATATTAATAATGATAATAATAAAAAACTTTGTTTATAAAGCACTTAAATTGTACACACAGACCCGAAATACTAAACAACGACAAAATAAAAACTTATAGACTCAAATAAAAATATATTAAAAGTGTACAAGGAAATGCTTGTAAAGTTACATTGTTAGAACAAAACATTACATAAAAAAGAATAAATTCAAATGTGGTGGGATAAAAGAAACATATGAAACCTCTTCACTGTGTATTACAGGAATCTAACCTGGTGGTAATAAAGGTGTGGATCACTGTTTCAAACTGCTGAAAAGACAAGATAGATCTGACTTTTGCTGGCTGTCTTAGGTGAAAGAAGCTCGACTTAACAACCACATTAATTTGTTTGAGTCAACCATCACTCCTAAATTTGTTCCATGAGGTGTCACATATTCATATAAAGAAATAAGATTAGGAGCAACAGAGCTGTTGCCAAAAACCATCAAGACTTAAAAGACTTAAGACTTAAAAAATGTAGATTCATCCAGGACTTTAGTTCTAAAAGGCATTTGCAGCTTTTCAACAGACAGACTATTCTTTTTAAGAGGTACATAGAGCTGGCAGGTGAAAGGACACATTTCTTATTACGGAGCCAAGTGTTAACAGGTACAGGGAGAATAAAAGAGAGCCTAAAACTGAGCCTTGAGGCACCCCTAATGTGAAAGGGACAAAAGAGGATACCTGGTCCTCAAGACTTACACAAAAGGCTCACTCCAATGCCAGTCCTTTTACTCTGACCCACTGCAACAGGCGAGCAACTATGTCAAATCCAAATGACGAGTCTGAAAGGACTAGAACCACACAATCACCAGAGTGCAGCTAAAAATATATCATCACAAACTTTTAAAAGAGCTGACTCTGTACTATGTAAAGCTTTGCACTAATGGTGGAGCAAAAATAGTGAGCAATATTGAAGCTAGTCAGCCAGATTCCATACAAAAATGATGGATAGTCATCTTCAAGTGGATAGATCAGAATGGAACAAAACAGAGACTGCCGTTTTTTCTATCATTTTTGTGTGTCTGCTTCTGATTCATAACACTTTGAATACAAAACTAGATTTGCAATTCCTGAAGAAATTGCGTCTG